>NW_026463727.1:0-74736 GCF_021730395.1 Mercenaria mercenaria
ATTCCGAATGCACAGTTAAGGTGGGCACAATAACTTACTCATAGTAAAAGGAGAAAGGATGTAAAAGCAAGGGAGTGCAAATGCAAGGGTGAAGGTAGTAATAAGGAGAAATATTTAAGAAATTAAGTTTCTTCTTAATTAAGAAAACAAACAAGACAAAAAACGCAACACAAAATATAAGACGTACAGAAAACAAGCTGAAAATAGGAACAGTGCCTTGGAACGGTCAATAACTTAACAAAAGACACTAGGGTTGGGGTTAAACGCGTGTAGAGCATGCCAAGCTCCCACTTCCCTATTTCCAACAAGGCAGAGAGCACAATGTAGATAAACTCACTCCCCGCTGAGAAAGGCTCTAACATTAGTGAAAATACCAGATCATATTAAGTAAAGCATTCAATTGTGGTAAATCTAAAGTATAATTAAACCAATGTACTTAACAATTTGTCTGAATTCAGAGCACAAAGAGCCTAACTTTAAGGGCACGACTAAGAAACCTGCAAGACAAAATTCCACTCCAAGCGTCCGTTTTAGGATTTAGAAGAAAAACATCAAGGAGTCTTGCTTTTTTAGTCATCGCAACATCAAATAGAAAAGCGTAGCGATTTAATGACATTTTTAACACACTTATTTAGTGATATTATCTTCAGATCGTCGTTTTCTTTATCACAAAGCATTTCCAATTCTGTTCATATTGTTTTCTTTCTGTTAGCAATAAAACAGCTGGACTTCAAAACACTTTAAACAATTTTCGATTTGATTTTGCATATCTGAAGGATATTTTTTTCATTTGGCATTTTTGCATTTTAGATAGTAAGACAATGCAACGATTTCAAAACATACCAGATGACATACTTTTACTGGTTATTTCTACTTAGTTGTTAGTGGTTTCCACAGGTCGTTGAAATCGTTCAAATAGCCAAACGCCAAGTTATTTCAGTAAGTCAACCGAAAGGAAGTGAATAAAGATGCTGCTATTTATATAGCCGGTGTAATGAAGTATTTCGACCCCCATAGAATAACGACCCCACGGTCATTATTCTATAGAAAATGTGACTCCTTTCCTGTAAAATATTGACTCCCATTATAAAAAACTGACTCCCTTCGAATCTCATAGAATAACGAATCCCGGTTATTATTCTATAGAAAAAGTGACTCCTTCCATGTAAAATACTCACTGCCGAAATTACTACATTCGAACTCTCATACAATATCGATTCCCGGACATTATTCTATTTAAAAAAGTTACCCTTTCCGTGTAAAACACCGGCTCCTAAAAAGACTTTCGACGATAATATCTATTAAAAAGGGATCCCCACCAAACCTAACGGACAATTTTACTAGATCTACAACTCTAATACCCTCCATTGCCAATAGTTAACATTTTGATTGTACTACTACTACTGGTGCCGCTAATTCTATTGCTATTTCTAATGTACTTCTTCTTCTTCTTCTACTACTACTACTACTACTACTACTACTACTACAACTGCTACTACTATACCTGCTTCCACTAATACGTCTTGTACATCTACCTCTTCTTCTCCTGCTGCTGCTGCTGCTGCTGCTGCTGCTGCTGCTGCCACTGCCACTACTACTACTACTTCTACTACTACTACTTTCTATTGTTGCCGCTACCGCACTTTACTGCCACTGCTAAGTATTGCAACTTCTATTAATACTTAGTTTTATGCTAGCAGTTTCTTGTGCAGTTTTCTTCTGAAGAATTACTTCATACCGAAGTTTGCAGGGATTATTGACACTGGTGTGTTTTGCGAACGTATTGTGAATTGTTATTTTCCTGATATAAATGTATACACCAAGATACAGCGTCTAGAAATAGAATCCCTTTTCCCGTTGCGGAATGCTCTGATTTCTGTGTCAAGTGATGGTATGGGGCTAATGGTCAAACGGAAGGACGGACGGACGGACAAGGGCAAATCTATATGCCCCCCTCCCCCGAGTGGGGGCATAAAATGCAGCAATTAGGCCTTAGATACATGAGTTATCACTAAATTTGACCAAATGACCGGGGGTCGTTTTTTTTATGGGAGTCAATATTCTTCGTGAGGTTCAGTTTACTTCACGTGGGGGAGTCATAGTACTATGATCTGGAGGTCATAATACTATGACCGGGGGGTCACTTTTTCTATAGAATAATGACCGGGGGGTCATTATTCTATGGGGGTCGAAATACTTCATTACACCGGCATGTGTTCGCCTTAATATTTTTAGAGGAAACAATTGTGTTTGAAGTCATTTGTTTTCGACCTATTTGTCGTGATGAGAAATTGATATTTGCATGCGGAGAAGACGTTAATTCTAGTGCAGACTCCATAAACATGTGTTAGGGAATATGGCCGTCGTGACATAATCGTTACAGATGTTGTATTATACATAAAACTAATAAGCTAACAAAATCGTCTTCCCTAGATGTTACTGTGTGCTCAAAGTAATATGGTAAGCAGAATTTTTAAAGAATAAAAACAGCCTTTTTCTAATGCTTAATTAGCTATACATTTTATCTTATTTTCAAATGGCTGTTCCTTGAAAATTAATATTGAATTAGAACGCTCTATATATTTAATCTAAGATGTACAACCAGTCTGTCTTTTAGATTCGTAGGTACTGTACAAGGGATGCGTATTTGATTCATTGGCGCCTCGTCATTGAGCATGGAAAGGCAAGCAATCCGTTAACTGACCTTCATTATATAAAAATATAATACCGAAAAACGTTTAGCAATTACATGTAGTCATTCTATCGGCTGAAATCCCATTCCCTAAGCAAATCGTGTATACATTAACTTCGGAAAGTCTAATTCATTGATTGTGGAATGTTTCCACAATATAATCTGTTTGAAGAAAGCTAAGAAATGATAATTACTTTTAGTGCAAAGGGTAATTATTTCATTTTTCGAACAATATTCAAAGACAATACATAATGAGAATTTTGCGTTACGTTTACCTGAATGTATACTTGCATTATTACGGAATTCGGGTAGAGGCATGGTAGTGTATTTTACAGTCTGAAATGTGACATTTCGATATTCAAAATGCCGCGCGTCGTAACGCACTGTCGTGCAGCGCGCGGTATTTTATATCACAGTGCAATGAAGCTATTACGGACACAAAAGTAGCATCTTTCCTCGAGCTTGTTATATCCCGATCGAGCTTACATGCTATAGCGAAAATGGCCTTCGCTATACAGGAGTTGACACTCCTATTAGAGGCAGAAAAGGTTCCTAACCCTAACAGGCAGATATAACTACAATACAGGTCACTTACTACCCAGATGGCCCTGGATTTCGGTGGATAAGCAAGAATACACAAGTTGATACAATGGAGTCTGGTCGTGAAGCGATGCTGCTCGTCGGTGATTGGTCCTCCTGGCCATGTGATAGGAATCCTCCTCTCCGATTGGCTGGTTCTCCTGTGACCTCTTACTGTGACCTAACTAACCCTAACTACGTTCCCACTACACTCCCCCCCCCCCCGTTCTATAAAGTTGGTCACCAGGGTCCGTGTGAATCACACAGAAAAGAGATGGCCTGGGAGGCTATAGATGGGTTCCTCGTAGAGACAGGCATAACAGGGATACCCTGCTTAATAATAATCATGGAGGTTTCACCATTAACGATTTTACATCTCGTGCAAAACAGACCAGACAACAAGGACTTCTGAAATCATGGACGAGATTCCCCCATAGGAGATTAATTGTCATTTAGAACATTTAGAAGTGGTTGTTCCAAACATCTCTTTTAATAACTGGAATTAAAGTCATGGGATCCCCATACTGACCTAAGTTCATAATTTTCTGGGTAACCCAGATAAACATATCAAATTATTAAGGTCCTGGGAAACCCAGGGGAAGAACTAATACCGATACTAATGCATACCAGGAACTACACATACTTACATCAGTTTATAACTTTAAGGTTACCCAAAAAGGCATAATAAATCATTAAGGCGCTGGGATACCCTGCGGAACAATATGTCTTATCAAAGTGTATCATGGGATACCCATACTGCAGTACACCAGGACATACCACAAAATGTACCTAGCAAAACATTCAGATCTGAGAACTCCCCAGTCATTGAAATACCTCATTTAAGATCATAGGACCCCCATATTGATCTTAAGAAGCAAAGCTGTCTAAAGTTTGGACCATTCTGCATTAAGGTTTAAAGAGACCCAGTAGAATTTATAGTCTATGGAAATAGTTTAGCACTCGACAGTATCAGGATAAGTTATTCCAATGATAAACCTAGGGTGCCCATGAGGCTTGGGGTGCACTGAGCAGATGGACAATTTCTACATCTAGAACAAGGATAAACCCGGGATACCAGGAGGCTGGGGAGACCCCAAGAAGATGGACACAGTTTCTGCGTCTATTGAAGGACGAGGCATTGCCTCTACTGATCCGTATAGGAAAAAGGATCTGAAGTAGGCGATCCGTAACCCGGGGTCCCTTTCCCCAGGCCCTTAGCCCAAGGATCTCTACTGCTAAGACCAGACCGGTCCTGTGACAGATCCCGGAATCCCCATCCCCATCTGGAAGAGGTTTTTGCTACAGCCCAAAGGATGCTGTGGTTAAATAAAGGCTGCACAGACTTTGGTCTCACACTAGGAATGTTAGCAGGTGATACCAAAATACAATCAGACCCACAAGTGAGACTCTGGCACACCATGCCCCTACTGTTCTGTCCATCTGAACAGGAGACCTGAACACATCCCAGAGACCCTACACCAACAACCTCTCTTTCAGTATTTCCACAATGATGTGAAACTGTTGCGGCAGAGGCAATGAGGCCCTGACTGAACCTGTCAGAATTCAACATTATTACCCTGGACTGTGAACGGAAAGTGTAGTACAAACTTCCTATCTCTGAACGAAGGGGCGAGTAAAACCCTGAGGGAGAGAGTGGTACAGAGTACAATGACAAGGTTGCTGGTGGCGGCAACCCCCAAGCAAGTGAACCTTCATGGGCAAAGCCAGGTAGGAATAAACTAACTGTTGGTTCTCCAACGTGATAAGGCGGCAATTTCCCAGAATGATTGAAGGGCAATACCCTACCATGCTCTTGATATTGAACATAGCTGCTAGTATCAGGTCCGCAAACCTTTGGAATACAATGGCCTCTGAGCTTTCCACCTTTGCCTTGACCTTTAATAACAAGATTCCCCACTATTTCCGATTCATCTATGACCTTACGTTCCCCAGATGCCACTTGAGGTCCAGATGACTTTGTATTGAACTGGGCTTTAGTTTGGCATAAACTTGGCGAGGAGTTTAGTGGAAGACATTGGTCATGACCTTCACCCCTAGAGTCTGAAGTCCCAGATTTGCTGCCAAAAGAGTTACTCTTGTAAAAACCAGTCTCCGAGTTGGGCAAATCTGACGTACCATTTTGCCTATTTCCTTTAGCCACCAGAGATACATCAATTTCACTTATAGGATATCTTATTGTAAGGCAGTTCCTATAATTATCTTCTTGAATTACCATTAAAATATACAGGCCAGTATTAAAAAGAGTCACAGTGTTGTGCTCAAGAACATTATTGGATAACTGCTCCCTAAAAGCCGTATCTTTGTTATTGTCACAATCTGCAGGGCACTCGGACACTGGAGCTAATTGAGTACCCATAGTGTTTAATTTGCACAGGGTTGTTGCAACCAGGGTATTTGCAATGTTCATGCTTTGGTGCAAAGCTAACTGGACATTAGGATCAGGAGAGAATACGGTTTCCGTATTGTTTAAATTGAACAAGGCCCTTGGGGGATAAGAAGATACTGTATCAGTATTAATGTGTAAATCACATGGGGTGCTAGAGCTGGGGATGACTGTAGCATCCATGTTGTCTATAGCACACATGGAACTAGAAGAAGTGTTACATACATTATCTGCCTTATTGTACAGAGCACGTGGAGCGCTAGAGACAGGAGTGACTAGGGTAACCATACTTTCTGGGGCATCCAAAGATATGGTAAGTACGGTATCTGCTTTATGGTATAGGGCGCTAGCGTTTGTGGCTGATACGGTACCGGTGTTATTAATAGTGCACATGGCGTTGGAAGGAAAGGTAAGTACTGTATCCGTAACACCATCCAATTCATATGGGGTGCTAGACTGTTGGTCTACTACGGTATCCGCATTGTCTATATTGCATGTGGCATTGGACAGAATGGTAGTTACAGTATTTGTATTACTGTCCATATTGCATTGGGTGCTGGCATTAAGGGTTAATACGGTAGCCGTATTTTCTAAATTACTGGGGGCGCTCAGAGAAAGGTTAAGTACGGTATCTGAACCAACACACATAGTGCGAAGATCATGAGTGGGTACAGTCTCTGATTGTGAATGGTCTCCTTCACTAATTAACTTGTTGGGAATCAGTAATTTAGTGGTGTCAGCAAAATTACTCCCACCATTATCTGATGCAGAGTTATCAAACTGGCTACTGGTCAGTCTACTGCTCCTCTGCAGAGACTCGTCACTGACTCCCTCAAGACTGGAATCTGGACTCAATAAAGAACTAACAACCCCAGAGCTATTTGCCTGCTCTCCCCAAGGTTTCAGACATGCTCCCCACATGAGAGCACTACTATCATTTTCCCCCACACTCTCCCCACTTCTAAGAGAGCTTGATGATTTGCATTCAGTAACTTGGGACAAATCCTGCTCTGCAAAGTCCAGAAAGTTAAAGAACTGTTCAAGGTCTTCATCTGATTTTATTGGAACCCGGGGGACACAAGGCACACTACCCTGATCCTTAACTAGAGTATCACAGAACAAATCCCCCAATTCCGTTGAGGTACTTACCTCACACATTTCCAGGGAAATCTCGGATTTGGAGAAGTGTGAGGAGGCTTCCTCCCTTAGCACACTCTCCCTTAGGAGATTAATTTCTGCCTTGAGGGCTCCTATGATTTGTTCAAGGTCATCATCTGATTTTAGTGGAACCCGGGGGACACATGACACACTACCCTGATCCTTAAGTGGAGTATCACAGGACAAATCCCCCAATTCCGTTGAGGTACTTACCTCACACATTTCAGGGGAAATCTCGGATTTGGAGAAGTGTGAGGAGGCTTCCTCCCTTAGCACACTCTCATTCAGGAGATTAATTTCTGACTTAAGGGCTTCTATGACTTCATCATCTTCCTTAAATTTCTTTAAACTAGACACAACAATTTCGTCGGAGTAGTTCTTCCACCACGATGACTTGTCATTCAGGGACTTATTTTTATTTCTTAGAATTCGTGTACAAGTCATCAGATACTCCACACAAACACAATATATGTCGCATTTCTCTGTCAATGTATCTACTTTCTTTTGGAGGCGATCCCTCTGGTATTTTAGTTCTTGATTTTCACCCTCTAGAACTTGTATTCTCTGTGATAAACTTTCATTACGTATTGGCGAATTGTAGGAACAGTTAGCCCCATGGGGAGTTACAGGAAAAGTCACGGGATACCCGATATGTGTTTCCGAGAGATACGGGAGGTTATTAGCATGACCTTGGCTCAAGACCTTTACCGGAGATGCAGCCGGCACTGGTGTCACAGGCGGCGTATCATAGGTCGTCTTACATGGTGTGTGGGGGACTACTGTTTTTGGTGAAGACCACCCATGCCCCTCTTCTGCCGTCATGCCTAGTGTGTGAGGGGATACCACCTCAGGGGGAAAATATTCTAATTGTCTATTGGCTGTAATGCCTGGTGTGAACGGGGATAACGCCCCTGGGGACCAATATCCAAACCCCCAATTAGCCCTCCTGTCTGGTGTGTGAGGGGCTACCCCTCCCGGTGAAGGCCACCCATACCCCCACATAGGCGGGTAAAATCCGAATTGAGGCCCAGCCCCACCCGAGTTACCTGGGGATTTTGTATTGCTGCAAGGGGTACTTACTTTCTCAGCCATAACCTTAGATATAAAGTATAAAGCTGATATATCTGTTGTAAATTGAAATACTCTACGTTTTGCTATTTGTTTTCTTGAATTCTGAAAACCTCAATAACAGACAATATCCCTACACCCTCTCTAATTTTTTTTTTTTTTTTGGCCTTTGGTGTAAAAGCAATAAGATATGTACAGGGAAGGATACCTTCCACAAATGAACCAAAAGAAACAGTACACAGTAACACTTACTATCTTTCTATCCTTGAATTGAATAGAATGAAATAACTTTTTGAAATAATTCTGAAAAATTTCAAGTCACCGGTTGTTGTTGTTACCGGAACTTCCGGCGTAAAATGAAAGTACTTTCGGTTTGGCACGTTTTCCGTGCGCGAGGCCTAAACTTATGAAAAATATGACAAAATAATTTCTATTGTCGATGAAAATTTAATCCACTAAAAGAATGTTCCAAATCGATATAACCCCAAAAGAATAACCGTTTGTGCCTTACGGCGGTTTTCCCAGTTTTTTGACAGTCCGCAAGCTGTATAAATCGGGCTAGAAATTATAGAAATAACCCTTACTAATCTTACACAGGAATCCTGTTCAGAAAAAAAACCTGGCCGAAGGGACAGTTCAAAGGCTTTCGCCTTCTACTACGTAACGGACAGGGACCTACTAGGGAATTTCCAGGCGAGATGTTCGCGATTACTTCTGACACCAATATAGCGAAAATGGCCTTCCCTATACAGGAGTTGACACTCCTATTAGAGGCAGAAAAGGTTCCTAACCCTAACAGGCAGATATAACTACAATACAGGTCACTTACTACCCAGATGGCCCTGGATTTCGGTGGATAAGCAAGAATACACAAGTTGATACAATGGAGTCTGGTCGTGAAGCGATGCTGCTCGTCGGTGATTGGTCCTCCTGGCCATGTGATAGGAATCCTCCTCTCCGATTGTCTGGTTCTCCTGTGACCTCTTACTGTGACCTAACTAACCCTAACTACGTTCCCACTACAATGCCAAGATCAGAAGATTCGACATGTGCTAAACATTGTAATATGTTAAGAGTTAACATAAACATTTCAAATTTATAAGGATTTATTTTCATATGCCAGTACATTCTGTCATCTTGAAAGAAACGTTTTCTTCAGATTGATTTAAATTAAATCTTTCAATATATTTTGATAAAAGTTCATGTCTACCAAGTAAAGGACATGCCTCCAGCAGTTCATATAAACACTGAAGTATCCAAGTACTTAAAACCAATGTCAAAGCCTATACAATAGCAATTTCGCAGTGTAATATAAAAATTGATATGATCAAACTTAGAGATAAATAGCAGATAGATTCCGTTTTTTTTTTACATCAAATGATACCATGTTTCAACCGCAACAGAGAGCTTGCTTTTGTTTTTAAAACTGTTTGTGAGTTCGAGTCCTTTGACCATTTTTTACAGTTCTTTTTCTTTAATTCACTATTCATTTTATCTTATTTTCAAATGGACATTCCCTTAAGGTTCATATTGAATAAGAACGCTCTATAGATTTAACACAATATGTACAGCTGGCTTGTCCTTTTAAATTAGTTCCGTAGGTAGAGTGCAAGGGATGCGTGTTCGATTCAAAGGCGCCTCGTCAATGAGTAACAACAGGCAAGTATTTAGTTAACTGACCTGAGGCTCGTACAAATGAGATTATATTGATAAATGTTTAGCAATTTGTCAAACAATCGGCTAAAAGGTTCTGAAATAATCCTATCATAAAGCAAATCTTGCATACTTTGCGTAATCTCGATTTTTATCATTAACTTTGGAAAGTCGAATTCATTGTATTTGGCATAATCTGGGGACGTTTACACTATATATACTCCTTGAAATAAGGTTATGAAATGAGAATTACATTAAGCGTGATTTCATTTTCCGATAATTTATAAAAAGAAAGTGCACAATTAGAAATTTATGTTACGTTTACCTGAATATCTGAAATGAGACATTTTGATATTATAAATGTCGCGCGTCGTAGCGCACTGTCGTGAAGTGTGCGGTTTATTGTACCTCTAAGCCATGAAGCTATTACGAACACCATCAGTTTTACCAAACGCAAAAATGTAATCTTTCAAGATCGTGCTCGTTATATCCCGATTTAAAAGTAAATAAAACTAGTACAAATGTGTATAATATGGTGTCTTCACGATAAAACAAAACATAATTAAATCTTTGTTCGCTTATTTGCTTCCATTTGCTTAAAACCGAATAGTCCTATAACACAAAGGTGGTCAGTTAACTTAACCAGATTGTGTGGATTTTGCACCAGAACTTACTAAGTCTTGGTCTCCATTAAAAGACACACAAATTTACGAGTGACTGACTTCGAATCACTTGCCCCTAACCTCTTTAGGTTTGAAATCTAGATCAGGGTTAAACATTCTTTCATATGACGAGTCCACGCATGTTTGTACAGTGCTTTCAAAACATGAGCGCGGAATGGTATTGCACGTAAGAATTGACATGGCATTTATCATACTTTTCGGTGTTCGAACCTAATTAAAACAATATATCTACTAATCTCGGGTTGTGAGTTTGGGTCCTCTGTCTGACCATACATCTAAATAATCATACAACAACTGTTGTTAAACATAGTAAACTAAATAAACCGAATTCATTTATGACTGATTTACGTCAGTGGTTTAAACATAATTTCTCTATCTGTTACGTCGCTAAGACAATGTTATAAGTGATATAACCATCAAACGATCCAATATGTAAAACACCGGTTGGTCCTCAGCGCTAACATGCTTCGGATAGTCCATTCTTTTATAGATTGGGTCGTTTTCGTCTTATATCCTTTGTATGTTTTCATTATTGTACGCGAAATTTGTATCCTGAAAATATCCACATTAAATAAATAACCGATGGCAATGTGGCAGAGTGTTAAGCTCTTTGACTTCTACGCAAATTATCATGGGTTCGAATTCAGATAAGATCATCATGACCATTTTACGCACGCTTTTCTCGTGATGAACTATTGCGCCTTACTCGTGTTTCTAACCTTCGTACAGTTGGAATCTCGTTAGCGTGTGGTTTTCTTGTTGCTACTATGAAATAAGACAAAGCCTCAAAGCGAGCTCAAAGAAATCTGATTTAAATTTAAAAAAGAAATGTTTGCAAAATGCTATTTACTACTCAAAAGAAAATAAATATTTCGCAATAACCTCTTCGCTGTGAAAACTAAGTTTACGTTAAGTGTCATCATACCTGCTATGTACAGAGAATATCATATTTTAAAAAACTGATGGGTTTCATGGTGACATATTTCCTTGTTCTGGCTTTAGGCTTATTATGACAATATTTTGCATTTTCGGGTCAACATTTTATGTTTTTAAAGAAATTTAGCCTTTTCTCATCTACGTGGAAACCCTTCGTGATTTTTGAGTGATGAATAATTTTCAGCAATCGAATAAAGGTCTGTCTTCACTGCGGAGAGAACACTTCCTTCCTAGTTATTTTAATACATAAAAACGGTCAATATGTCTAACTAAATTGTAACTCACATATGTATTACGTTGTATGTGTAAATAATTGACTGTTGTAATGAAATTGTACAAAATATGTTGTTATATGTACAAAATTACAAGGGCTTACTAAATTATTTTGTATTCATCTTACCATCACATGTATGGTGATTATCAGCATTTAATGTGTATCCACTATCACAGCCACAAGTAAACGACCCAATAGAGTTATTACAAAATTCAATTTGCTGACATTTATCTGGACCAGTGTAATCTGTAGCACACTCGTCAATATCTGAAATAGAAAACAAACAGATATAACCCCGAGCTAAGTCTAGAGAATTCGTTTGTTTGTTGTTTGTACACAACAGCAACTTAATTCAAAGGACAACGTCCCGATCTTATGGTTAAAAGAAGGTTTATTATAATGATTGTTCACAGCGTAATATAAAAACATTGCCAATAATTCAATTCCTGACAATTGTCACAGCAACAATGATGCGAAATCTGTGATACTTAGTGATACAGGACAGCAAAGAACTTATAACGAGTCCAAGTTTAACCCTCTTACCAAAAAATAGTACAAATGAGAAAATATGGTGTACAAAGCAAGAAATATTGCTTATAAATTTTAGTTTAATAATTAAAAACAGTTTATAAGAAAAATTTTCATGATAATGAAAATAAAAAATATGCAAATTTGTTACGAATTGGAGCAAGAAAACAATGTGAAAATGTAAACATTGGATTATAAAGTCATATTAGATTATGTAAAAATTTACCCTCACTAAAACCTGAAACAAATTGCTTAAAATTTGAGATCATGCAAAGATAAAGCATGCTTTTGAAACAATCTATTGTTCTACCTATTTTTCTGATAGTTGAAGTGTTGAGATAATAACTGAAATTTATTTTTATTCTCCTCCATTAGATACAATGGATTTTCACACTCTTTTCCATACTGAAGTCTGAATTTCATATCGGACATGTGACGTCATTTGTGACGTCATTTCAATGTATAATACATATGGCGTTAAATGTTTATTTACGGCAATGTTTTCAACTTTATTCAGGCTAAAGAATTAGTTCGTAACATTTATATTATATACGTATGTCACAATTATTACGTGATGGCGTTTAACGTCATAGCGGCGCGCTGGAAGAAAACATACACACAGACAATGCAGTTACTTGGTAAATATCTTCAAAGATGTAGATAATGATCCTTGATAGCGTGTAAGAATCGAAAAAAAATATATCTCAAATAGTGTCTTATTGTCGTTCAGATTCGCATTCGTGATATAATCTCTTCACATCTGTACGGAAGAGCATTAGTGCCAGGTGTATTTTATTCATTTACTGGAAATTTCGAGTTACTAACTCGCATTTTCGAGTTACTATGTCGAAATTTCGAGTTACTAAGTCGAAATTATGAGTTACGTATCTCGAAATTTCGAGTTACTAAGTCGAAATTATGAGTTACGTATCTCGAAATTTCGAGTTACTAAGTCGAAATTCCGAGTTTAACTTATTAAGTCGAAATTACGAGTTAATATTTCGAATTTCGAGTTACTAACTACAATAGTTTACGTTGATGTATAGGTTTTGGCCAAGATTAGGTACCTGATGTATCCGCCGGGTATCCCTACAGGGTCATATAATTAAGATGACCCATAGAAAATATCACTATATAAACCATGCTTATCTATTTATTTATTTCGTTGGGATTAACGTCGCATCGACACAAATATAGGTCATATGGCGACTTTCCGGCTTTTATGTTGGTGGAATAAACCATGTATTAACTTGTAAGGTTTTCGACCTAGTTTTGAACCCATATGGCAATGAAATATAGAGTTAAGAGTTTATTCAAATATACTCCACTGGGCTATAAGCCCACGGTGGCACACATATACATAATATAAACAAACAGTGGTGATATGCAATATATGGGAAAAGTAAGACAAACATAAGTTTCTCAAATAGATAAAAACGTTACAAAACAGAAAGCTGTATACCAACAAGCTATGACATCATATAGAGAAATGCATAAAACACTGGTCGTATTATATTTGATATCCCAAATTGACCAGTTAGATCTATCAATTTAATGAATTCCAAATACGTAATTATTTACAACTCAATTATAATTATAATTATTTACCACATTTCATGAATATATCTAAAGGACCTCGGACATTTTCCTATTCAGATTGCCTATCCGATTAATCCTTATCCTGCTAAATTTCTAAAATGGACTGGTCCATCATTCAATTTGGGCAATACCATTTATTATTCGAAGGGGAGTTTACTGAAAATTTACTGACTGAATAGCGAACAGTGCACCCCTCCGTTTCAACTAAAAAAGGCCAACTACGCCAATGTATGACCAGCTACACCACTTCATGTATTCAATAATAGTTATAATCCTCCACTTAATGCCCGGTCAGTATTGTACATGTGTATAAATACAGTATAGAAATAGATGTATAGAAAACAAACAATACGCTATGATCAATGCATCAGTTATCATGGGCACTCAGATGGAAATAACTGAAGTACAGTTAGGGACCAAAAGTTTTGTTCCACTTTTATTTTTTCCGTTTCGTTTATTTTCAAAAATGTCAATAAAACTGTTAATTTGCATGGTAAAATATTTCAATTCTACACTGTAACAATTTATCTGTTGTTGTTTTTTTCTTTATCATAAGCATATTTACATTTACGTAACAAAATTTTATACTCAGACCTGGCTTTTACCATATTTACTCTATTTTCATTACAAGGATTATTACGGTACTTATTAAAAAAATGTAGAAACTCATTGCATTTTTCATAACATGTATCATCAACCAGGACTGGTTATTATTGCTACCCTCGAACAAAACATTTGCATTATCATTTACTTTATTATTTTTTTAAACAATGCTGCTGCAACACCGTCAACAACAGATTCAAATTTTTGTAGACAAATGTTCATATTCTCTTGATTAACACATAATTCTAAATCATTATATAAATAGATAAACTTTTCAGCAACCTGAATACTTTTCAAACCATCAATAAATTGTTGAAACAGGTCTTTGTTCCATAAGAATTAAACTGTTAGACATACCATAAATGAACGTGTAGTTAGGAGTCTGACCAAGATCTGGTACCTGGACAGATCTAGATTTTGAGGAGAGGTCATAGAAAGTAACCGGGAAGTATTCAAATTTAGAATATTTCACTGTTTTGACCACATCTTGGAGGTTTTCTACCTAGTTTGAGCCCTGCCACCTGAACATACTGTACATGTAAATTAAGGTCTGGATACAGTTTGAAATCTGGAACAGCTCTAGAGGCTATTGTAGGTCATACATTGATGTATGGTAGTATGATCTATGTTCAAGTCCCTATATGTTCGGTACAATATATGCATGCATAAATAGATCATTCCACTTCGAAGAGTCAAAAGTTGTCCACTTCATTTTTGGCCTTTGACAGACGGAAAAACGTTCAAATTTTGCGGAGAAAACGGCAACAAAATTAATGTTAACTCGAAATATCGAGTTACGTAAGTCGATCTTTCGAGTTACTAAGTAGATCGAAATTTTGACTTAGTAACTCGAAATTTCGAGTTAATAAAACGCACCTGGCACTTATGCACTTCAGTACATCTGAGCTCTAGACAATGATTTTATTTAACGACAAATCACTCAATGAGATACATTATTTCTTTTATATACTGAACAGACAAATAAACTATCCAGATGTATAACTGGTATAATCTGAAATAAAAAAAAAAAATTTCAAATTTGAATTGTTTCTTCAATCCAAAATTACACCTGAAGAACTTCACATGATAAATTTTCAAAAATCAGTCAATCGTGTCAGTAGTCCCACAATAGACGTTTAAAAGGCTATATCTTCTGCGCGTCAGTTGCCTTGTAACATCCCAATTGGGCGCTCTCGCTATTGATTCAATCGTGCAGTGCAACCAAAAATATTTGTTAAACTTTATGCTGTTGTTTTTTTCGAGTTAGTCAGTCATCAATATTTCCAATGACAATAAAATTTCACAAAGAAAATTGTTGATTACAGAAGCACGTGACTTTCGTGCAAAACGGCTATTGTAGGACTACTGACTTCATGGTTGATTGATTTTTAAGAACGTTCTACAAGTGTAATGTGATATTAAAAAACGCAAATGATTTATAAACTAAAGTTTTTTAATAAAACATCACCCTAGTTATAAAACTGGATAGTTTCTTTTGCTGTTCAGTATATATACAGCTTACAGTTCAAGTAAACATTGAGAGCAGATTTTCAATGCTGACATGTTAAAGAAATCATGACAGCTTAAAGAATTTATCAGTTAAGTAAGATAAAGTTCTGAATTTGCATTATCATCAACATTAGGACTTGACACAAAGGTTTGTGTGATAAACATTATTGTGTACTGTTCTTTCATAACATTACTAACTATACAGAACGATGCTCATAAAAACTATCACAGACGTCTTTAAATCAGTTGTGAAAAGAGTATATAGATAAATCTAAAGGAAAAACAGAGACTTGGAAATTCCACTAAAATAGGCTTTTTCAACCCTTCATTTCACCAATGTTCTTAATAAAATAAAAGACGTAAGTATTAATAAATAATGCTTGGAACGGTTATTCACGGTGTATGGCTCTTTGTACGCCCAAACGGAAGTCCTCGCCAAAAACTAGGCGTTCAAAAATGAAAACACATTTTTTCCGTCGCGAATGACTAGGATTTTCTATGTTTATTTCGTTAATAACGCATACAGTAAGTGTGTTTTTTAATATACGTATTGTCTAAGAGCTACTGCTTACGTAGATACGAAACATGCCTGATAAAACTCAGGCAACTGATATGTGTACAGTTTCGTAATAAAAGTATCAGTTCTTTGAAATACATGTATCTTGAGCTTTTGCAAGGATTCAAGTGGACCATTTGCTACTTCGTAGATAAACATCTTACGCATCGATAAATACTAGCATGGTAACGAATACGGTAAATTAATTTTGTGGACATGAAATTTAGTGGTTTATGTCAAAACGGCAATTTCGTGGGGACTGACTCAACCAGGAAATCCACAAAAAATAATCCCCCATGAATTCTAATGATTTCACAGTACGATTTCAATAAAAATGGTTTTCTGGGACATGTATGCCGATTACACTGTCCCACTATTCGATACATTTCTGTCCCACTAATCGCAATGTTTAAAATCCGGACTTTAGTCAGAAAACTGTGCGCCTATTCAACACTTCTTTACATTCTTATATTTCAATGTTTGACTTTGTTTTATGACAACCAACATTTAAAATAATAGTTATAATTTATTTCGTTTAAGAACAGTTATAGACTAGTTTAGATGTTAGAACTGCAGTTTTGATTCTACCTTTCCTGAAGTAATAGATCACTCCTCAACAAGACACCAAAACAACACATTGAAAGTAAAATAGAAAGTCTATTTAACTGAAAAACACTCCCCTGTCCACAAAGAAGAATGAAAAGGTCAGCAAATTATCTGTGTTTTTGATAACCCGACCGGCCCAATGACAACATGTCAGTTCAAACAATTTTATCTCTAAGGAAGAGCGACTAATTGGCGACTTGAGACTTGACAGTAAAAAGATTTGTGTCTCAATGATAAGAGGCCTTTATCTTCTAAATTTTAAAAATGGGTTTACAGGTCACGTGTGGAAGGGGCTTAATTCTGCAAAATGAAAATCAGAGCTATGAGTATTGATTTCACAATACATTTAACTGTTGTTGACGGTAAAGTTTCAACTCAATAATCTTTATAGTACAAAAGATATGTTCAGAAAACAAAGCTTGCCTAAAAACTTTAACCAACTTTTTTGAAGTATGAAAGGGGCATAATTCTGTCAAAAACAAACAAAGTGACGGGGATTGATTTGACACATGCAGATTAACGGTTAATACGAATATAGTTTCAAGTCATTATCTTTGATAGTAATAAGAATATGTTCCGAAAACGAAGCTTGCCCATAACGTTTAACCATGTATGAAAGAGGCATAATTCTGTCAAACATAAAAACAAAGCAAAAACAAAAACAAAAACAAAAAATCCCTCAGGTTTATGGGATATGCCTCCACACATTCAGACGTTGATGATAAAGGTGAATGGGTTTCAAGTCATTATCTTTGATAGTACCAAAGATATGTCCGGAAAACAAAGCTTAATACCTTGGTGACCTTGACCTTGGGTATAATGGACACAACCCATGTATAAACTTTGTCTGTATGCTGAACAATGTTAATATGAAGTTAAAGAAAGATACATGTAAAGCAATAATAACAAAGATATAACAGAAAAACAAAGTGTGCCTAAGAACTTTAACCATGAAAGCCAACGCCGAAGCCGGGGCGAATAGGGTTGCATCCCTATTCTCTGAATAGAGGAGCTAAATATTACAAAGAATAAAAAAAGATAAACTAGGTATCCTGTCAAACTGAGCGGAATAAATATATATATTGTTCTTGTATGTTAGTGGAAACACGCATATAGATTCTATTTCTTGTCCAAGACAAGCATATAGTTGGTGAAATAGACCAAGAAATACTGTTTGACTGTCGCAACTAAAATACAATACATTGTATTTATTAATTCAATGAGTACAGTGTATGGAGCTTATAAGCCCAAACACTGCATCATTTCTTTATTGAATAGACGTACATACTTTTGGCGAATAATGGAACAGTTTTATATCAATTTTTGCGACAAGACGGTCAGTGAATTATTCAAGCATTTTGATTAAACAATAATTCAATTATTCAGGATTGTAAATGCATATTTGTACGTATAAACCCATGTGCATGGATTGATAATGAAACATTCAGAAGCGGTTCTGACATGAATTGCCTTCGCAATTCCATAATAACGTACATGCTTAGCCTGAATGCTTCGTTTGCTTTGACCATCTGTGTTTTTGGTAAAAAAACCTTTTAATTTCAAGCGTTAATGTCTATTTAACGACTTTATGTTACAGAAACATTTATTAGACAGTGGAAGTATATACAATAAGAATATCTATTTCAAAAAGCCAGAGAAAAACATAAAAATAATTACTTCCGACAGCTTCCAAAAATTTGAAAAACGGAAGTTAACACCTAGGTTTTTCGGCGACTTCCTTTTGGGCGTACGGAAAGTCCGTACACTGTATTATGTTCTTACTTACCTTACTTGCATAAAAATTGGCACCAAGGAGGAAGTCGCAAAATATCAGTATAGATGGAAAGAAACTTTTATCACTATTCCTTGGAAGCAAAGAACGCAACAAGGCAACATAAGAACAGACTTGTTTTAATGCCGTCTGTCCATGAGAGATAATGAAAAATGTCCGATTTAGACTTAGCCTTACATTTTGCGAAAACGTTCAAACAACACCAAATTGTATAAAGAAAAAGGTTGTTTCATATGAAAATCGAACAGCATACAAAATATGTATTTTACTCTACGCAACAACTGTTATTTATTGAATTCCGGAAAAGGCCTGCATAAAGGAGCCACACTTTCGGACAGTTAAGCGCCTTAAAAATCTTACCATTTGCAAAGAATCGTTACAAATGTACGTTACGAGGCATTTGCAATAATGTCCCAGAGTTGAAATGTCAATAAGTAGGTTGAACATAGTTTTCAGCAAATGTTTATTCTTATTTCTTTACAAATGGTATTCATTTTTAAAGTGGGACAATTTTTGATGTAATGAAACGGCAGACATTTTGGACACAGTGGCAAAGGAGCAATTCAACATAATTTTGCCATAAATACCATATTTGGTAATGCATATACAATGTATAAGGAAAGAATTATGACATCACTGTACCCAATATGACTGCCACATCATTACATTGATTGTCTAAATTATCATACGTTTTGTTTGTAGTCCGCTTTTCAAAATTATTTCGCCAGTGTACATTTTTCATTAAAATCTTTTCTAAATACACACATTGTCAAATGTTGACTATTCCCCTTTTATATAGTGCTAAAATATATATTAGTTAACTCATGATGTTGCTAATGACTGAAAGATTTACAACTTCTGTGCATGCATTTATCTTTTAACATTATTTTTATACCTTAAGTAACTAAAAGAATACAAAACACTTTCAGGAACAATATAATGCAGATAGAGTTCAAATGCAAATGTTGGTTTCAAGTTTTTTAAGCACCCTTAATGAAACCATTAAAACTAAGGAAGGATTGCAATCTCACTGGTATATTATTTTTTGAATTTGCTATCCATTGTAATGTATTGTACTAGACACATTATTTTGGTTTTGAACAGTACGTATGATATATTTGTAGAAATCAAATCCGATTAATCTTCGTACTGACGTAATGATAGATAACAAGTTTACAATGTTTCAAGCCTATACTCAATACAGTATTCAAATCAAAGCCCTGAAAGGACGGTTAGTCTTGTTGAGTGATATTTTAATCGATACACCTAAATAATCGACATTTCATTGTGCATAGACCGGTCATGATTTGAACAATGCTTATAGAGGTTCACTAGATAATGCTACATCCCAAATATCTAAGATCTGTACACTGTAGCTAAAGACAAGAAAAGTATTAAAGGTTTTTCCTATATAACTCTAAAACAATGTTTGCCCCAGGGTGGGCCAATTTCACCCCTAATCCTACCTAAACCCTAAACCCTAACCTTAAGCACTAACCCTAGAGCGGAATGAATCCGAATATTTCGAATGTGAACATAAAGTTCATAATTATCATAGAATCCGTTGCTGCTTGTTATTGTTGTTTAAAACAGTAGCACTCAGTTGCTAACACACCCACACAATACCAAGATTACAAAAATAAAGATGGGACTATATTTTACAAGTCTAGAATATTTGTGTGAAGCGGCCACATAGAAATAGAATGGAAACTCAAACGACGCGATGTTGAAACTTTATAGTTAATTTAAAGCTATGCCAGTTGCAAAAGCACTGGCTAAAACGGATCAACGCAATATTGTAACTCAAATGTACAAGGGTTTTCAAAACAAAAGAGTTTATAATAACAGTTATATTGACCTCGAATGTTATCAAATGGTTCCCTTTTCTTGTTACAATAACTATAAAAAGGATCGAATTTGAACCGCTGCCCTTAGAGATGTCTAAGACATTTGCGTCACTGATGAAGTTTTCAAATAAAAACAAAGACACAAGACAGTGTCGTAGTTTAATTTCATTGCAACCGACGTGCTTTACTACATATTTCAGAATAATTGTGAAGTCATTTATCGGGCCACATACTTAAGTCCATGGCCATATTGCTTGTAATCTATTGTGAATTAGATATCATTAGATACTGCGTGGCAACAACACAGTGCTGAAAACCGGACTGATTTTTTATTTTGTATTCCTAAGCATACTTTCTGGTTGCCAATTACACACAGACTAAACATGATTCGCATTTCAGATCTGCATGAAATGCTAACAAATTTTAAGACCACGTCTGTAGTCGCCGCCGTTATAGGCCAAGGCACTCCCAAACCATTAAATGATATTTTCTTCACAAACCCTTTTCATATTTTATATTTATGAGATTTATAGTTTTGCAAAGAATAGTATTGTTAACATTTATAAACTCTCTCTAAGTATGTGATAAAAATACACAATCAGTATCCAGGATATAGAGTTCGAGCCAACTATAAATATGCACCTCTGACAGTTAAAAAGGACAATATCGAGTTCTTACGGCTTTTATGTGATCACATGTTTGACCGCTAGATTTTGATATTTGAAAAGTATTCTCGAAAATGTCAGTAAAATTTAAGGCAACAATATCCAATCAGCCGGAAAAGGAGATAATCAGTATAAATCAATATGTGTTATTCAGTTATACGAAAACAGTTCTAGGAGTATTGCAACAAACAGCTGTTGTTATGATACATCTATCATACTTGAAACGTGAAACAGATTTACCTACCTTCACAGGTTTGATTTTGTGGAGTCATCACCTCATGCATTCCGTTTGGACAAGGGGCACATGGCCAACTTGGTAATAATTGGTAGGCCGTTGCATTGCAGTTATCCTGGTAGCAGGTAACGTTTGGACATGAGTCTATTAGATCGTCACAGTACAATCCCTCGGCATATGGTGGGCAGTTACATGATGCTTTGTTTACATCATCTGAAAGAAAGATTGTATTATTCAATGTGCATTAACAACTTATATCAAGCTTTTCTACCGTAACTTATTCTACGAAATAATAAAGTAAACAAGAACAAACAGAAGTTAAATGCTAAACACATACCTGTGGAATATGAGTTCAACTTATCAAAAGTAGTACATTGCCCTGGTTCCTCGCATCCACAGTAATTGATAGACATTTTCAAGCGTGCAGAAGCGTTTAATTTGTCGTATGCGGTGAATGTAATAGCTGTGTCGATATACCTTAAGCCAGTGCTAACATTCCATGTAAATACACTACCATCTGAAAATAAATGTTCTGCTAAAACATACGTTTAAATGATATATGATATAAACTTCTCAAAATATTTTATAAGTCAGATCAAACATGACCACGAATACAAATTCTTTATTTGTTTTACCTATAATTCTTCATTTAAAATAACAACATACAAAATAAACAACGTCGCATCCGTCTTACCTCTCTAAACTTTGTAAAATATCACACAAAGATACATACACAAGCACCAAGGAACTCCTGATTTTACTGTTAGGCTTAATTATCATTGACAACCTTGGCACCCCATAATTTTGTATCCCTTAGATCCGCTTATAATACTTGGTAAGGAACGACTTTCAAATGCTCACTGTGTTTTTCATAACGCTTAACCTTGCGTCTATATTTTTTGATGTAATTCTACATGAGGCCGACTTAAAATTGGACTAACATGTGGATCGTTAGTAGTTCGCGAAACAGAAATCGTTGAAAAAAAACAGCAACTGGCAAATGCAATATGCATTATACCATGAGCAATGTCAGCTAAGACCGAGTATTTATTTAGTATGCCGAGTACTTTTAGTTTGAGGTGAAAATGTTGATGTTTTTGAAAAACGGTATGTAAAGATTTTCCATCATTCGTCAATTGTGAGAAGACAATAAACATAAAAGGTTACGTAATACCACTGCGAAAAATATGTGCATATACGGGATTATACGGTCCCGTATATGTCTAATATACGAATATCATATAAAAGGTATCTTTCCTGAAAGTACGATCAAAACCTACGCCTTAAACATGCTTTTAGACCTTGACAATCCCTAACTTTGAATACTGACATAAACTGTTGAAACGTATTTATGCTAAGTATGAATAAACGGATCCATGTGAGAAAATCATGAATGTCCAATTAAAGAATACGGGATTCCCGTATATGAAAATGTTCCATATACGGGGAAAATGTTTCCGTATATGCCCGTATATTAGAAGTATATGGAATGCGTATACTCCCGTATATGGAACCATTTTCCGCAGTGTACGGCATTTGTACACTGTTACTTTATGCTGCCAAGGCAAATATATCAGGGTTTTATTTAAATAGTCATCTAGCATATTGTGTTTGACTGTGTCTAAGATGATTGTGTAAATATTCAGAGGTTCTTAACATCAATACCTGAAATAAATGATATATTAGATTGTGTATATTATGCATTTCACAATGTTTGATTTTATTACATCAGTTCAATGTTGGTTTCTAAATATGGTATTTGAATACATCCAGTTTAGACATGGCTTTTTAATATATTACAATATATGTACTTTGAACTATATATGAACAAAATCTTACAACGGATGAAATTTAAAAAATGACCATATGCAAGTACAACATTTATGGTAAGGGGACTTAACTATCTACTTTGATCACTGACTTTCCCTATTGTATATGTGCGTAACATACTGTTGATGTAGTCGAAAATATATTTTTTACTTCTTACATTAACTTTGCAATAAAAATTTGACCGTAAATAAAGTCAAGAGTACTTTGGTATTCTATACATTTTGCATGCTTATTTCTCTTGTTCTGCTTTCAACAATTACACGATTGATGTATCTCTTCTTTTCGTGCATGCGTGAGTGTGCACGTGGGTGGGGGGTTTGTAAATCACCCGAAATGGGGATTCTTTATGAATAAATACCAAAATATCAGGGAATTTCCTGAACCATTATCTCAATTTTAACATAGTCTCAATACCTTCCTTTACCGACGTTTTGTTATCTCACCGATACTTCGTGTATAAGCATTTTTTTACTGAAACGTGACACTGTGCGGTTTCCTTTTTGCAACAGATTCCATGTCAACATGTTTAGAGTTGTTTAAGTTGTACGCACATAACTTTAGTGTTAATCTGACACAGACTTGGCTGATATATGACAGAAATACTACCACTAGTATTTCCTGTAAGTTCGACATTTGTACCTGTCTTGCATTTCTTTAAAATGCCAATTTTATATACAGAAACGATTTATCCTATCAAACATGTAGGTTTAAATACCCGTTTCTCCTGCATCAAGTATTTATATCTTTATTATCATTATAAGTATCACCTTTATAATTATATGTTTTATTGTTATTATATTTTTATTATTATTATGTTAAGAACAACATTATCATATGGGTTAATATATTTATAGTACTGCATGGCAGGATGAATATAGTAGCTTACTCAATTTGGTTGAGACGGATTGGCCTGTGTTTACATAAAGGAAAATCATCAATGGAAAATGAGGCTTTGGTACTTCTTTAAAAAGGTATTTTAATCCCAAGTTCATCTAGCAGTGCCAAGAAAATGCTGATAGCTTCGAATCTGATTTGGTACTTGTCCTTAAAGTATCACTTAATACAGCTGGACATACTTCTTTGCAAACAAGGCCCACCCCTTAAAAATTAAATATGATTTCGCGAGAAATGATAAAGTTTGCGAGCTTACCCAAACCGATCCGACCAAAGTAAATATATTGCATATCTTTTGTGAGACAAAGAGTTGAAAATTTTAAAAGTTAAATTTATCAAGTATTTTTCTTTGGAAAAATCACAATTATCTGGAGTAAATGGAATTCATTTCTATCGAAAGAAGTTTTAGTGCTTAATATCTCATTTCTAAGTGGTTGTTCTCTTATTTTGAGGCGATGTTTTTAAAACTTAAAACCCTGCATTCATTAAAGCAGTTGCTTCTACTACATTGGGAACGGTATTTCACGGTAACATTCTCTTTGATTATTTTATTCATCACCGTAGCGGTTACGGAAATGCAAATACCGGGTCAAATCTAAAAATACGGATTACGTGTCTAAAAAGTTTTTAATATCTTACCAAGCGTACACTCTTTTTCCGACAGATCTGTATGAACTTCGAATCTAAGGTCAGCCTTGTCTGTGTTGTCATCATAGACGTAGTTCTTTAAGTCTACCGTCCAGTTTAAATCTTTTTTATATCGTACAGTGATATTTTTGGGGAAGCTCTCTGAGACAGTTGGAGGATGATTATCTAAATAGAAACATACACACACACACACACATATTTTATTTGTATTGGAATTATAGAGTCTAAGTTGCCAAGCGTTTAAGCTCACTGACTATTGTAATGACTGATATGTGATATGTAAAATATAGCTAAATAATTGTTACAAACATAGCAAAATATCAAAATACTGATTTTGAACAACCAGTGTCTTATTTAAAGAAAGTTATGTCAATACAAATTATAAGATATACAATTTAAGACCATCTGTTTGTGTGAGTTGAACAGTTAAGCGAGAGGAGCAAGACTGCATTGCTAACTATTCTGTCAACTTTCAAGGAATGAAAAGTTAAAGTACTGATGCATTGAAAATGATAATGTTACCATTGTTGAATAATTTTTACAGAATATTAAAGTATGCTTACTATTGAGTGCCTGTATATATAATTCGTGTTCAATTCTTAGGACTGCATCCTTTCCCAGACTTATGTCATCCGTTCTTGCTATTGCTAAAAGACACTCTTTATAACCTTTGCACAACTGTTTATAATTTGCTATGTCTGTGGCATTATGTTGATGGCCGTTTTGGTTGAATAAAAGTGTTAAATTACTCAGGTAATCTTCCAGAAAGGTTGGTATAGTATGGTTACTGTTGTAGTACTTAAAAGTTCTGTTTCCAATTTTGTAGTTAAAAACAGATTCTGATTCATTTTTTAGTCTCCCTGGAATTAAAAGAAATCAATACATTAAATGGTCAAATAAGCTGATATGTGAAATTTATCCTTATACAATTTTACAATATAAGACGAACCATCTTACTGTTCGTTTAGTAAATAAATACCGAAAAATAACGTCGCTCTTTATATTTGCGATTTCTTTTTTATTATCATGTATTAGGAAAAGATCTCTCATGACATGAAGTCCTTTATTTACCAGGAATTCTGCTACTTATAATCATACTAAAACACACTTTCGAATTCACAGGGTATTTTAGTGATATCGATCTCGTACAGAATGCTTCTGATATGTTTTCAACAAACAAAATTAATATACCAGTTTAAACTTTTTTCAGAACTCGACATTTACACAATTAAAAGTTATCAAGCGCGAAGAGAGTAAGAAACGTGCTAATTGCAACATGTCCACTTGTCTCCAAGACTATGATTTTACCGTTGCTGTTAAATCTTTTGTTAGTTAAAATTACTTACTTTCGTAATATTTGAGTTTAGCCTTTTCTCATTCTGTGAACTGACTTTGAGTAATTTGATCACTGGTACTGACTTCCAGTATCATTTTTAAAATGTACTTATATGAGTTAGTAAGAAATATTTAATCACTTAGCGACGTACACTGGTAAAATAATTAATTTTATAAAAACTAGATGCAAGAACGGATGCAAAGATGTTCACTTACAACTTTCACCAAATAGGAAGCAATCTTTCGGTGATGATGTGTTGGTACAACAAGTCCCGTTATTGCCAATAAGTGATCCATTTTTAAGACTGCCCGCTAATCCTTGTAATTCAACTTTTATTTTAGGTAATTTCGTAATAGTTATAGCCATCGTACTTCCACCCTGGATCTCAATCTTTAAAAAAGAAGTAATAGCATCAAATCTATATTTATAGTTCTTTCCAATAGTCTTAAAATAAGCACATAATTAAAGACAACAAGTCTTTATGATTGTAAGGCGGGGCCAAAAACACGTATTGATCCCCAGTAGAACGTCATAAAATTTCGACGTCATGCCAAGGTGACGTCATACAAAAATTAAGCTACGCCATGAAAAACTAATAACGGCTGGAAATTATTGAAGTCTAGTACGCAATGCTAAATGAAACAAAATCAACGCTAAATGTCACACAGAACATGCTTTATATCTATTGTGAAATACCAGATAGTTAATGCTAAATGTTAAAGGGACTAGCCCAGATTTTGACTAAAATGATGTTTCTTTAAATTGAAATTTGGTAATAAAATGAATATTAGAAAGTTTCAAAGCTTTCTTAAGGAAACAGAGCATTACTTTTTATACGCCCATTTGAAAAATGGGACGTATTATGGCGGGCGGCGTCCATAGACTTTGTCCGGAGCATATCTTCTAAATGCATGGAGGGATATTGATAAAGCTTGGCACAATGTTTCACCATCATGAGACGGAGTGTCACTTAGAGTTTAAAGGTCAAATTCAAGAATGACTTTGTCCGGAGCATATCTTCTTCATGTATAGAGGGATTTTGATTTAACTTAGCACAATTATTCATCATCATGAGGCGGAGTGTTATGCGAAAGAACCAGGTCCGTAGGTCTAAGGTCAAGGTCACACTTGGAGGTCAAAGGATACAAGAATGAAAACTTTGTCCAGAGCATTTCTTCCTTATGCATGGAGGGATTTTGATGAAACTTGGCACATTTGTTTATCATCATGAGACGGAGTGTCATGCGCAAGAACCAGGTCCCTAGATCTAAGGCCAAGGTCACGCGTGGGGGTCAAAGTATACAAAAATGAAAACTTTGTCCGAACCATATCTTCTTTATGCATGGTGGGATGTTACATGGCACAATCGTACACCATCATGAGAGGGAGTGTCATCTGCAGGTCCCTTCTATAAATAGCTTATATTGCAACTTTTTTATTACTAGTCGTAGGGAAAATCAAGACCACTGTAGTACAACATGCATGTTACATCCAATGTTGAGGTATATTTTGACCTATCTCTACCGGGTAAGGACTTTTGTGGGGACTGGATTTTTTTGGATGTTTTTTTTTAACTTCCCTTAGTTGTAACTATAAATAACCTATATTGTAACTTTTTCATAATTGACCTTAGGAAAAAAACAAGACCACTTTTCTGTGGTACAACATAGATGTTACTTTCAAATTTTAGGTGTATTTTAAGGTATCTCTACTTGGTTGGGAGGTTGTTTTTTGTGGACTTAGTAAAACAAAAGTATTACAATAATTACTAAACAATTACAAAATTAAGATTCTGTTTGCAAATACAGGTGCTATTTGCTAATTTGCTGCGATGGGCGTATATTGTGACATTTTTGCACTCTTGTTCCTGATAAATTAAACATTTCCAAAACTCTAGATCCGTCCGCACCTGTATTGCTAGAATAGCACGTGCACTAAATTTTACTTAAATTTGCATATAATGTATTTTAACACTATTTTCATATGACGTTTTTGTTCTGATCATCAGACTAGGGACAAAGTGTTACATGTTTGTATACTCAAGATTCCTTAAACCTTGTTTCTGATATATAATTCTAGAATAGTTAGGTGTTGTAAATGTTGAGATTAGAAATGCACATCAGCTGATAGGAATTTCCTGTTACATCATTGGTTCAATGAATTTTGTTTGTTTGTTTTGGGTTTTTACGCCGTTTGTCAACAGTACACCATCAGTCATGTAACAGCGGGCATTTAACATAACCGGTGTTTCTGGATTCTGTACCAGTACAAACCTGTTCTCCGCAGGTAACTGCCAACTATATCAGAGGTGAATGTCCATAGAGAAAATTGTGTGAGATGAGCTTCTTTCTAATCTCAATGACTGTAAATGGTATTCTTATATACACAGGAGATGCAATATAACCTGCAGTTAGAAGAGGGATCTTTTATATTCAATGAGGAAAGAAAAAGGGAATTTATACCACATGTTTTAAGCAAATATCCGAGTAGCACTTATATTCGATGAGAAAATGCTGCATCTGGTTTTCAGTTGTGAAAGATATTTAACACACAGATATATATTTTTAAAATGCTGAATTTATTATATTTGCAAGTATTTACGTATTTTAGAACAATGCCACGTAACTTGTCTTACATGTAGCTCATACCCTAATTACAATATCCTAATATTAAATATACTTTGTTTATGCAAAACTGAATAAAACCAAAACAGGACATATACTTAAAATGTAACAAAAACAAATTTGAGTAAAAATATTAGCAGGGCGACCATGTATGAAATCCTCTTTAATGCTGATGATTTGTGATCCCATAACTAAATATAATTCTTAAAAAATCAACTATGTTTCTATCTGTGTGTCTAGAAAGTCAGTATTTGAATACTGTTTATGCTGTGTAGACGCGTGCCGTTCCTAATTATTTGTTTAGTTCATGCTGTTATATTTGTAGCAGACTTGTTTCAGTTCCATCTTCCACTCTTCACTTTGACTGATTATACTTATCAAATCATACTCTGACAAAAAAGGATTATGTTATTTGTACTTTTGACTGACAGATATTACAGACATTTCATTTGTGCATTTAAATCAACTTCCGACCCAAACTAAAAAATAAATTAACCATAACTATTTAAATATATCATCAGAGTGTTAAATTGTTTTGTTCTATGTACGCACATGATTACCTCAAATGAATCTAGGTTACCAATAAGGCTACCGGGGCAAAGTGGTCACTTATTTACAAGCATAGCGAGTAATTGTATAATTTCATGTCAGGAAATTCTCTAAGTGTTGGCTCATGAAATCCCTACAAGGACAATGTCGGTCAGGAAACATGCGGTGTTCTGTATATGAACAGTCCAAGGAAATTCACTGTACATGACCTTTTGCTTTAATACAACTACTGTGTAGGGTAAGTTTCGTGTAATGAGTGTAGATAATACGACGCCGTTCACTTAGTTAACTTAAAACAGTCAATATTTCAAAATGAAACTTTAAAATTACCAATTAAGTTCAAGCCGCTGAAAGAGCTTTCTCATGTGGAGTTTATTTGAAGATAATCCCTAGAATTATATTATCTATATTCAGAAAAATACCTGTCGGACACGAGGGACGCAGGTCCTGTATTAAGTAATACATAGCGACTGTACCTACAAGTCATGCGAGTTCCCCGCCATGACGAAGGCATTAAGTGCCTATCCGTATATGCACGATACACATAAAATATCATTTACTATTATCACATAGTGTCAGTTGTGATAAATATAAATATGCAATGAACCAACTATATAAAAAAACTTACTCTACAGAACCATTAACAACACATTTCAATGTACGTTATCAATCCAAGAAAGCCAGCCTAAATATCATGCTTGTAAATTGTTATTACCGTCTTAGCGAATTTGCCTATTCCACAATTTTGAAGAATGACTTTCCCTTTTCCAGCCATGAGCCTACACTTTCCACTAGCTCCTTCGCAAGGACCAGACTCTTCTTTAGAAGCATTACACACATTGACACCATGCCAGTAAATAAGGATATCTTTTGTTTCTCTGTCTAGCTGAAGTTGTATTGACTGGTCGTATTCTTTATCCTGAATATGTTATACATAAACTTTGTTTGACTGAACATTATTCACGACTTCATTACTCAGGAGTGTAATTTGAGTTATATATTTCTTATTGCAAGATTATTAAAAACAAAGGGCATTTTTAAATGTAATAATCTATCTATAATTTATTTAATTTCTTGCCGCCATTTTAATCCGGTATATTGTATTTGAATCCCGGATTTTAGACAGCAGCCCCTTCTTAAGTCAGTTGTTTACTTTTGATTTGAAATCACTGTACTTACATATATAGCAAAGGATGTGAACATCGTTGCATCTTTATTACCGGGTGAAATGTAATCTGTTCGTGCCTGAATTGTAAAATTTCTGAAATGAAAAAGATAACTAGTTTATCTATGCATTTTCTGTTGAAACTATTTAATATGATGCAGACATTTTTAATATGGATTTCTTATATCGATGGCTTGGCGCAAAACAGGTCCATCTGACAATTTTTCACAAAATCACTTTTTTTGCATATTTGGATCAAACATGATGAGACACACATTCTCCAAAAAAATTGTGAAAAAAAGTCTTATTAATTAATTACTTAATTTCTAATTAGCAAATAGGTCTATCTGAATCTTATCAAATTTGTAATGCAAAATAGGTCTATCTGCACTTGGTCTTGTTTTGCATTATAATCTGACTTATCTCTACAAGTCTGTCTGCACTTAGACTTATTTTGCACTGATGTTTTCATAGAAAATGATAATGCTAACAGTTGATTAACCAGTTAATTAACTGTTTAAAAATTACTGGAATGTAAGTTTCGGCTTATTAAATATATATAGACTTAAGGCCAAAAATAAGCTTACATATTAGTAATCTGTTTTTATAATCTGATTGGGTATCAGATAAGATAATCAAATGTCACTTAAGTAAAAGTAACAGTGTCGTAGTTTCATAAAACACATGAAGTGTTTTTTTTATCTGTCAACTATTACTGTGATAGAAGGCTTATCAGTTGAGCATTAGTGCTATATAGTATCTTCTTAACATAATGTACATGTATGCGAAACATTTTTCCTGCATACTTTAGGCATAAGTCATGTAGTAGTCGATACTGCATTGCGCAAAGGACCAAATAAGAAAATCTTGCAAGTGAAATTTGTTCTGCTGACAAACGAAACGTGGCAAGCGCACAAGTCAAACACAGCAAACAATCCCTTTGGAACAGCTTAGAACTACAGGTAAAGGAACATACTGACTCCTTCCCAAAAATTGAATCCCATTATTGCCATAAAGACTCTGAAAATATTATCTAGAACCCAAGAATATACAATCTGTATTTGAACAAATGCGAAAGTCCTGTTTCTGTCTACACATACGGTTTAATATTTGACAGACATTTCAATCTGGCTTTTAACAAACAATTGAAAGATCGTTGTGATTTATGTAAAAAGACACGAAAATGCTAGTGAGGTGGAGAAAAGTAACATGAATGATATGTACAACATAATGCGAAATGTAAGACATGGGCTAGGGAGATAAAAGCTGAAGACTAGGAGAAATGCAAAACTGATGAGGAACTAGCAGTTTCTTGTTAACACCACACAGTAATGAGTCTGTTCTATACTATGGCCGTAAACTGTATACATTATAACCTAACAATCTATGACATTGGTACAAGAACAGAAACCGCTATTTTTGACAATCTTGTGCCCTGCCATTTAAAAATACTTTAAATTCAAATCACTGCAGCATAAATTTCTTGAACGTGGACAAACTCAAAATGAAAATGACTTGATTCATGCTACCATTGAGCTCACAAGCATAGGACAGTCCATCTACATAACTCCATAATGGGCAGCTACAATTAGAATGACACGCCAAAATCCAAGGCCTTACAAGGTCAGGGAACTAGATACCAATGATTTTTATACACCCGAAGGGACGTATTACGTTATGACCCCGGTTTCCGTCTGTCCTTTAGCAATTTCATTTCCACTCTATAATTCTTGAACCCCTGGAAGGATTCGAAGGAACTTGATACAAATGTTCACCACATTGAGACGATGTGCAGAGTGCATGTTTTTGATGGCTCGTTTCAAGGTCAAGATCACACTTAGGGGTCAAAGGTCATAGGACTTCGTTTAGTGTCCGCTCTGTAACTCCTGAACTGCTTGAAAGATTTTAAAGAAATGGAAACATTGGTTTACTTCAGTACCTTCAAATAAGTGTTTCAAGGCTATGTCAGAACTTTCGGGATGTTACATAAGCATTACCTCGTCGAATGTAAATTTAATGTTTATTACAAAGTTTTTATAAATGCACAGGAGCATAGAGAAATGCTATTACTTTTACTTCCGATGTACTGGGGTATGTGGCTGTTGTGAATTCATTTCCTACTTTTATTTCGAGTTCTTCCCAATTAATAACAGCTATACTTTATTTACATGTATAATTGATTATTAATTATTCAAGAATTTGTAAATTCTTTGATATGAATAATTATGAAAAAAATCAATCAATCAAATACATACGTATTCTTGTAAATAACACTTTCACTATTGTTCTATTTTAAACATATGATTAGAAGTATAAATAATTATATGCTTTGAATTACCATTTTCAGGATATTCTCAATGATAGAATGGTTCATATTTTAACTGTGTGCATTTGAAATCCTAATTAAATTAAATTTAGAAATGAAGAAGTTTATTTCCTTTTTTCTTGTTTTGTGTCTTTATCCTGTGCCAGGTGTTTATCTGCATGAACTTATTGATCTGCTATAGGAAAAGTACAATGCAAAATAGGTCTCTCTGCAGATGGACTGAAAACCCTTGTGCAAAATAAGTCCAAGTTACAAAAGTAATATTTCCATAAAAGTTAAAAAATAATTGCAATTAGGAATTGAATCCACTCATATTTGTTAGTGATATTTCTGAATTTGAGTCATTTTCATCTTTTTCTTAAGAAAAGAAACAGTTTTTTGCTTCTCCTGTAAAATTTCAAAAAATGCAGATGGACCCGTTTTGCGGCAAGCCATCGGTATGCATATTAGGTATCTAATATTTGGTAATGGTGGCAATTGTTCTATTGTAATAACCCTAATATGAAATTAGGTGCTACCTAAAAGGCAGAGCTCTCTTGAAAAATTAAAGGAGTGGTGCTGGAATTGTCTGGAATTATGGTTTCGTTTAGGAAGTTTATGTTCTATTAGATCTATTTTATAAGTATTAATGATAATTCATGATTTCTGAATGCATGTTTTAGACTGCATCAAATTTATTTCTTGACATGTGAGATACTCGAAAGATATTCTGTATATAATTAAAAGAAAGTTCGATATAGATTAAAATCTGCACCAAGATAAAGAAGAAAATGTATTTGAATAATTTCTGTTATTCTTATTAAAACGTACTGCATCAACAATTTTACATAAATTATTATCATACTGGAAACCAGTCACAAATGATAACTCCTTCAAATTGAAAAGCTTCAAACCTAACAGAATCTCATTAGGCCAATAGCCTAAGGAATTCTGTTTCTTTGCATGTGAATGTTTGGCAATAAGGACTTAATGTAAAAAGTTAATGTTTCAATTCCAAAGTTAATAGAAATTAGAATTTACGTAATCCTGGAAATGACTATTGTAATTCTTTTAAATGTCATTATTGTCAAATGTTGGTTCTTTCTGAAAGGAAGAATGATTGTGTCCAACTTTCAGTCAAAAACACTGCTATAATAGACGCCTGGTATGGCAAAAGTACAATCATTTACATGACTGTACAAAGCTTGTTTTAAACCCAAAAGACAAACAATTTTTAAAAGTTAATGATCAGAATTATACCTGAGAAAAACGTGTTTGCCGAAATTCTCGAAAAACCCTGTTTATTTACTGAACTTCTAAGTTAACATTTCTATGGCTTTTTTATGGTTAATCTTTTAGCACTATAAAATAGGGATGGTAGTAAGAACCTTTTTGATGTTTATTGATACGAGGGGCGTTCAATATGTAATGTTACTCCGTATGTAGTTCCGTAACCGCTGGTTATTTTTAGATGCGGTTTTCGGCACATAATAGAGCAATTTATTGGGAACACAATGCAATATAAAGTATAAAACTCGGCGGGTTAAAAGTAAAAATATAATCATTTTAGTGAGATGTACTCAAATATACTGGACCATAATTATAATTTAGGTTTGTCCTGGGCATCCAGAGTCTCAGAAAAATATAATAACTTGTAAAATCACAAAATTCTATCATTTGTCTATGAGGTACAGCAGTTTGTGATGCGTTTGTGTTCGTTTTAAACTATCTGTTGCATTTTTAATTTTACAACACAACTAAAAATTCTAAACTCGAGGTTGATTCCATCTGGAATGGGTGTTGAGAGCGATTAATCAAAGTTGTAAGAACTAGTTTCGCAATCGAGAATTAAGATACTAGTATCAACTTAAAATACAAGAAATTTTTAAATGATGATTATCGCGCCTGGCAAATTTGCGGAGACTTATTGTACTCACCTTATCATTTTTTCGAGTAAAAATATACACACTCAATTTTAAAATGTTATAAACTTTTTTATTTTAGTTTTCATATGCTTTTGTGAAGATCATGATTTGTTTTATCTGTTTAAAGTGAAAATTGAACTATAGTTCTAGTTGTTGAATAGTAGAATCAAGGAATTGTTTAATCCGATCTCAATATTTTGGACATAAAATTGTCTAGTATACCCGAGTACACCTCACTCAAATGATTATATTTTTACTTTGAATTTACCAATTTTTTATAATCTATAACACTGTGTTGCCAATAAATTGCTCTATAATATACCGAAAACCGCATCTAAAAATAACAAGCGGTTACGGAACTACATACGAGTAACATTACATATTGAACGCCCCTCGTAATTCATCGAAATAGTTTTTTGATAAACTCTGGTCAGTGATTTTAAAGCTAACGGATGAAATATCTGCGAACGGGGAGAAGAGCATTATTTGCTTTTCACAGTTCAATGCCTGTATATTTTGATCCTAAAGCTGTTTTTGTTTTTAAAGTTATGTCTACTGACTACTGCACAGGCACTACATTGGAACCTGACATCAAAACTAAACACTTGTTAAATTTCACATGAATGACTTTAGTTATACAATATTTTCAAAACTCATAATAATAGAAAAAAAACTGAAATGAAAAGAAGGAATTGAAAAAATATCTGGTCCACATGAGATTCGAACTCACGACCTCTGGTTTTCAACGCGAACTCGCTAACCACTACACCACTATGTAGTTATGACGTCATCATGACAAACATAAGTATATATAATAAAGTTCGGTAATGGCAGCGTGACGAAAGCCGTTTCAAAATGAATATATTGTATTTTATTTCTTTTTTCTTCGTAGAAAATGTATTTAGCACTATTTTTTTATTATCAAACGCGCATTTACATTTTTATTCAATATTCAAAGCAGTAAGCGAGACGCTTTTGTCAACCGTAAACAGTAAGCGTCTACTGACGTCTTTACTGATTAATTACTATGTGCATAGAGCACATGAAAAAATCCAAACAACACCGATTCCAAAAAGTACCACGAATTTTCAACTCGATAGTATACACAGTTAGATCTCTTTATTCGTTTTCTTGTTCATACGTCTAGCCGTAATGCGACGCTGTTGGCGCCGCTTCGCGGCGCCGGTAGCTCTGCTATCATAATGAAAACTAAAGAGCTTACATAGTTTTTAGAAAAACATATTCCCCATGACCATTGAAATCGTATTCCAAACCATCAATAGTCTGTATAACTGGATCACCCCAGGAGGTCACTGAAATATATGCCAGGTAACAAAGAAACATAATATCTTCATTAAATTTGTATAGATTATTACTATGATATGCGTTTTATATCAGGTCCTATGGGTGTCTTTATAAGATGATGCTTATTGTGCAGACTTTCTGTTATTAAATCTGCAGTATTCTATTAATCTGACTTTGATTCAGTTGCTAAAGCTTGGTCATATAAATAAGAAATTACGCTTGGATCCCAAAATATTGAAAATGATAATTGTCATAGTACACATCGCTCAATATCGTTGAAAAGCAGAGCATTTAGCAGAAAATGTGTAATTACCTGTTTCAGGCACTTTATAATTTTCACATTCACTGGAAGGATTCAGTGAATAAAAGCGTGAGCACATCTCTGTATTGTTGTAAGAACAGCATATGTTGTGAATGAATGACATATTAAGGTCATTCTCAAGTAACATATAACCCCCGCTAGGTGCTCCAACTTCTAGATGACCATTTCCACTGAAAAAAGGAAGCATCAATCAACGAGGAGTGAGCACGCATCCTATTTGTTAATATGTTAATTACCCCTCGTGATTAGACTAAATCTGACCAAGTCTGCCATGATTTTGCTTCTTTATGCTCTGTATTCCAAAGTATTGTAAGTAAGTGAATTATTTTGTTATCGTCTTAATCGTTATTTAATTATCAGTTCATTGTACATAGCCATATACATCTGCGGATGTTTCTTAACTGCACGTTTAACCTGTATAAATGGTAAGTTCGGCTCAACTCGAGTTTAAAGGGCGAGGGTGGTAGCTTGCACTTCCACTACCATTCATAAACAAGGTTCAATCATACCTAGCCTGCAAATTTTATTCTTTGTCCAGATTGGCTATCTGTGATTTGTTTACAATATATTAGATATATGTGAATTATCTAACTTTTGTGTATTTAATTGACCTGTCAAAACATGTTCCCGGCTTTCACGTTAATCTTATATAGGCTCGAACATAATATAATGAAAGCCGGGTCCATTTTTTGACAGGTCAAACAAATTGGACAATATTTTCTCATAGGCCTCTGTCGGCAAAATTAAATAGAAATAAAGCTATTATTGTTGTGGAAATATTTCTTCTATTGCATTTTAGTAGTTATCATTTATAGCTTGTTACATAAATCCAGTTTTGCCTTTCTAATGTTTGCAAGAAATGGTAATGAATACCAGAAATAAATTGAGCAATTAATACTATCATCCAAATTTGTTGAAACACTTACCTGTAGCAGCACATCTGTTTAACACCGTTTTCAAAGAACCATTGCCGATAACAGTTTCCTATCTTTTCAAAGGAATAATCAAGTATAATTTGCTGTTCTACGCATGCACATGGCGGCACCGTCTTAAGTTTTGTGTTAATGAGATTCTTGACTTTGTTGTCAGCTGTAAATTTCTGGCATATGTTTTGGCTTTCCAAACCTATAAAGAAAAAATAAAACAAACAAAAACAAAACAAAACAAACAAAAACTAAACAAAAAAGAAAAGAAGCAAAACAAAAAAAACAAACAAAAAACAAACAAACAAAAGAATGTTAAGAAAACTTTTAAGATTTCTATGCTATCTCTTGTTTAACGTGTTTCATCAATATTTCAGTATCCTACAATATTTATTTCAAAATTCCTAATCGTTGTTCTAGCCTTTACTAAAAGTGTTTTGAAAGAAATAGGTAAGTCGTAATTAAAGGCTCTTTTAAAAAGAAATACGCATGCCAAATAAAAGGGCATTTTAAAAGAAATATAATAGGCCGTCATACCTATAAACCCTTCTCGTTTGTACATTGTCTGTATCAATATAGACTATTGATGTGTACCTTATGTATTTTATCTTGTAACTAGTAAATCAAGTCTCGTGGACATTTAGTTGTTCGTAGTACATTTTGTTTAATTGGACCGCACACGGTCAAAAAATCCAGTTACTTTTTTGCTGCTAATGACTCAAGAGTCATTTCATTTATGACATTGCCGAACATTTATTATATTCTGTTGCGAAGTGTTACGGCCAACTACGTTTTATTTGTGCTTTTTTCATGTTAATTAAGCGCAAAATGTGCTTACAAATACTCGATGTCATGCGTGTTTAAAAGGAGTTTACCAGTGTCTTTCTGTCATATAAGAAACATGGATTAATCCAGTCATTAAGTTTGTTTTGTTTGTACTTTGGCAAAGTTATATGCATTAAATAATTGTGTATGTTAATATTTTAGTTTAGTCACGTGCCTAATTATTTCTAGGGACGTCCACATCTGCCATTAAAAGGGTGTCCTAAAAGAAATAATCATACCGTCCGAAAATCATTATGGTGTCTTGAAAGAAGAAAATATACTACACTAAAATGGTGTTTTGAAAGAAAAAGCATACCATTCTAAAAAGAAGAAAGCATGCCGTATTAAAAAGTGTGTTTTGAAAGAAGTAAACATACTGCACTAAAAAGTGATTTGCAAAAGAAATCATGTCGTATTAAAAAGATATTTTTAAAGAAGAAAGTATACCTTAAGAGAAGCAACATATCGTAGAATAAAGCATCTCATACTAAAAGGCTGTTTTAAAGGTAGTAAGCATGTCGTACTAAAAAGTATAATAAGGAAATATGCATGCAGGTACGGCAGACAGTTAACCTAACCAGTGTCCCTGGATTCTGTACCAGTACAAACCTGTTCTCTGCAAGTAACTACCAACTTCCCCACATGAATCATAGGTGGAGGACGAATAATTACAGACACTGTATCTTTCATCAAGTCATTACGGAGAACATACGCCTCGCCCGGGGATCGAACTCACGATCCTTCGATTAGTAGATCTGCGCTTTCCCAGTTGAGCTTTGCGGGCGGATAGGGAACCAAGCAGGTATTAAAGGCGCTCGCGATAGTTTTTTCCGGACGGATCGATTTTTACCCCAACACCGTGCCAACTTGGTTCGATGTAGCTCAGTGCAGGGTTGGAGCGGTCTTCTGCGCATGCCCGGAAGTGATTATCTAATGTTGCGTACGGCAAAAATGCACAAATTATTGCATGTTCGCACGCATTTAGTGTATGATATACTGACTAGAGGTTAGAGTTAGTATCATCATTGTTACAAAATATATACATTTAAAGTACTTTTAGTTCAAATTGCTTCAACCAGGCATATACCGGAGTCTGTAATTTATACCAGCGCTCGAACTCTGCATTGAGTCACAGCCGTTTCTAATCCCGTACCTTACCCATACCGTACACCCGTATTCGTAAACTATAGGTTTTGTTTGGAGAAAGGCGAAAACTTACATCGTTGTATGACATCAAAATACTACAGAAACACGTTAAAATCCGCTTATTAAAAATCTGCCGCCGTTTGATAATTTGATATATCCCTGAGTCATTTGCTCAAACACTGAAAGAGTTTCCGTGGCATTTGTCGGGAAGCCTTTAACCTGTACTCTTCAAACTTAGTGGGATGATTGGCTAAATAAAAATGGATAAAACCTATTGCTTTTAGGGCCAATATTTTAAAGGTAAAGGATGCGGCAGCCGAAATGATGAAATGATTTCTTCCTATAGAAATCAAGAAAGAAAGTTTCTACAATAGCACTTTCAGCGAGTTTATTCCAGATGTTCCTATGGTGAGCCACCTCGGGCCATTTGGTCCTCATGTTAAATATCTCTGCCTTAAGCTGGGGATAAATACATCTATACTGTCAAGAGTTTGGCTGAATATATGTCATTGTTTGAAATAAAAATTGATTACGTATTTCGTACCAACCTGTGTTGTATAAATGCCCACCACACCCCACCTCGTTGTAATTTGATTTAAGCGAAATCTAATATTTTGACCTATCAATTTTTTGTTTGTTTTAGATAAAGTAGACATAACCAAAGGTATGTGCAGAGATTTATTAAATTAGATATCAAATTTATGCTAGTTATTGTACTTTACTGAAATATATTTTAGGAGTATAGAAATTTTGAAAAATGTTAAAAATAGCATCATATCTAGGGACAAATAAATTTGAAACAAAGCTGGTGACCTAGTATTTTTATTTCATTTTTCAATACATCATAACATAATCTTTAAATACAGAACATTTCATCAAAATCTATTATGAGGAAAAATTACGAAACTTTAGCCAGCGCCTTTAAGAACGAAGTTATCATGTCGTACTAAATAAGGTGTTTTTAAAAAAGGTATGCATGTCGCACTAAAAAGTTTTTTATGAAGAAATAAGCATGCAGAGCCAATAAGGGTGTTTTGAAAACAATACGACTGATCTACTGAAAAGGTGTTTTGAAGGAAATTAAAATGCAGAACTAAAAAATGTTTTCGCAACAAGTACTCATGCTATCCAACAAGCTCGTTATTAAAGGTCGAATTTTGATGTTAAAAGAGACTTTTGGATGACTGGTACATATCATTAATACCATGTGGAATCAGGCCATAAAGTTAACAACTTTACTTGGATTGATTACATCTGAAGAAATTTCTGTGGTTAGCTTAGGTCATCTCAGGACTTTGAACCGCTCTTGATTTTGCAAAACAAAACGGTAAGAAGTTAGAAATCAAAATAAATGAATGCATGAATGAATGAATTGGGTTTTACGGCGAACCGACACAAAAAAAGGTCATATATCGCCGAGAAAATTTAAATGGATAACGTTAATTGTAAAGTATATATATACTGAAAATGAACCGATTCAAACTGAATATAAATGCTCATGGAAGCATAAACATAAACAAGAATATGTAGATAAACTTAGTAGCAGAGAATGTTCAAATTTATTAAGTGAATTGTTAGACGAAATTAATCTATGTACAGTTAATGAAAATGTTGACAGTTGTATTTTACATTTTGAAAATATATTAAGTAATGGAGCTTCTCCGTTCATTGAGCGATCGGATAAACAAAATAATAGTGAAATTTCCCATTCAAGCAATCATCAACTGTGGTTTAATGAACTGTAATGAAAAGAAAAATAAATTTATAAAGTGTTTAGATAACTATAAGAAAATGTAAGAATGATATAAATAGAGTAAATATGGTGTCAGCGAGATCAGAATATAAGACAACATTGAGAAAATGTAGATTTAATTATGATAATGATAAAACAAAGAAACTTTTGGACAGAAGAGGTAAAAATGCCCGCCTATATTGGAAAATGTTAAAAGAAACTACCGGAATCAAACAGTCAAATATTTCATTATCAACTTTTGAACATTATTTTCGAGCAGTAAATAATCCTGAGGACAGATATTTTGTACCAGATGATGATATTATAGATTTTGTATATAGGTATGAAAATAATGAGTTTAAAGTCATGTTTGAAGAACTTAATAGTAAGCTAACTTTTGAAGAAATTGACATTGCTATTAATCAGTTAAAAAATAATAAGTCTGGAGGTCCTGACCTTTTTGTAAATGAACTTTTTGTTGCTGGTGAGGACATATTATTACCTGTACTATGTATTATTCAATAAGATTTTTGAAATCGGATATTTGTCTATTAGATGGTCTGAAGGTTATGTGATACCATTACATAAAAAGGGAAGTATAAACAATGTAGAAAATTACAGAGGTATTACTCGTTTAAGCTGTTTAGGTAAGCTGTTCACACGTATTTTAAATAACAGACTGAAAGATTGGGTCGAAAGCTATAATGTGTATATTGAGGCACAAGCAGGTTTTAGAGCAAAATGAGCACAGTAAATAATGTTTTTTTTTTGTATTGAATGGTTTAATAACGCATGTATTAAATGAAGGAAAACCCTTTATACATTGTGGATTACACTAAAGCTTTTGATTATGTTGTACGTGATAATCTCTGGTACAAGTTAATTAAGCTAGGTCGTTGAGGAAATATTGTAAATGTCATAAGGTCAATGTATGAATCAGTCAAATCTAGAATTAAGCATTGAAATCAATGAAGTAATGAATATACATGTATGCTTTGGGTAGGACAGGGGAGTGTTTGTCTCCCTTTTTATTTTCTATGTTTATAAATGACCTAGAAGAAATGTTTATAAATAGTAACATGGAAGGTATTAACGTTAATATGTTTAAGGTATTCATGTTGCTTTATGCTGATGACAGTTATTTTTGCCAATACTGCAAAAGAATTACAAAGGAGTTTATATTTATTATATGATTATTGCTGCAAATGGAAACTGAAGGTAAATGTTTCAAAAACAAAAGTAGTAATATTTAAAAAGGATTGTTCCGTTCCCAGAAACACAACGTTTTATTATGATGGTAAGGTGGTTGAAATAGTGAACAAATTTAGCTACTTAGGTACTGGTTTTACTAATGGAGGATCTCTTAGTAGTGCGCAAGATACATTAGCCGGACAAGCCCTTAAGACCATGTATAAACTAGATAAATATTATAAAAAATCACTTACATTCCGCCTAGACATAAATTAGAGTTGTTTAACAAACTTGTTTCTCCTATTTTAAATTATTGCTGTAAAGTTACATGTTTTGCAAATAGTCAGTCTTTAGGGAGGTTCATATGCAATTCTGTAAGAAATTACTTGGAGTAAAGAAAACCACACAAAATGATTTTATTTATGGGAAATTTGGACGGGTTTCTTATAAAACTACTCAAATGCTTCAGGTTATAAAGTATTGGTTAAGAATATTGACATTAAGGCAAGACAAATATGTGTATATTGTTTATCAGTTATTGAGAAACGACATGGAGTTATATCCAAACAAGGTTATATGGTGTACTTTACTTAAAAATTTGCTTTGTTCTCTTAGTTTGGCAGAAGCGTGGGTGTACCAAGGAGTAGGTAATGATAAAATGTTTCTTTCTTTAGTAAAACAAAGGTTAAATGATCAGTTCGTGCAAAATTGGAATGATCGATTAAATAACTCAAGGAGAGCATTATTTTATAGATCAATCGCATCATTCAAGTTTCAACCATATCTCGAATGTTTTAATACCAGTAAGTTCAGTCAAGCTTTGTCTCGTTTAAGAGTATCATCCCATATATTACTAATAGAAGTGGGAAGGTGGAATAAACCACTAAGAGTACCATTACATGATAGAAAATGTCAAATTTGTAACAAATTAGAAGATGAGTATCATTTTGTTATTGAATGTATTTTATACCAAAATATTAGAAAAATGTATATACCAAAAAGGTTCTGGATAAAACCTAGTATGTATATGTTTGTAGAGCTAATAACTTCCGAGAATAAAACACTATTGAAAAACTTAGGTATGTATACATATCATGCTTTTGAATTAAGAAACTTGAGAACGTTTAGATAATTTAATGTATACCACACAGACGACATGTATATGCATTGCAAGGTATTGAGTATAAGTATAAACGAAAAAAAAAATCATTATTAGAAGCATTTTATTTTCCTACTGTTTAAGTAAATTTTAAGTATTTATATTAGTTTTGCTTAGGGTATGAATAATTAGACCTTATTTTTCGATGATTTTGTATAAGGTCTTCCTAAGCTAAATGTTGATTAATGTAAATCATCTGTAGGATAGCTAGCCTTGTACTTTTATTTCGACAAGGCTTTGCATCCATATTGTAGCACAAAATATAATGTAGTTTATGTACTTTTGTATTTATATAGCTAATGTGACAGTGTGTTGTTGTTGTCTTGTTGTCTCTGTTAAAATTGTTTTCAAATATGTTACATAATTACTACTTAAACTGATTGTGAAACTGCTTTTTTGAAATTGGCTTACCAGTCTCGTAATTATCTTTCTTTCCGGTAAATATTGAACGTAAAGATGAAATGTTGACATTCTAAAATCGCTGAAATGTTAATACATTTGAAATGCATTCTGCTATGACATTATTTTTTATAACTTATTTCTATTTCTTACCGGCCTTCTCCGGGCGAATATATGTACTTTCCTCAGAAAACAGGGTTTCATTAAACTCAATGTCAGTTTTGCTAGATGTATATGTTACTATATTAGTATGTGTCATTGAAATACTATATTTGTTTTGTACACTGTCCGCTATTGTATTTGTGTCAAATGTATGTCATCATGGGCTTTTTAGCCTATTTGATTTGAAATAAAATGTTTGTCTGTCTGCCTGTCGGTGTTTGACATGGTACACATTCAGGATGATAATGAACCATATACAGTACTATACTTTTAATATAGCATATTACAGAATGTTAAACTGTACAATTCCTATAAACATCAATTCCATTATATTTATGTCTTCCGATATATAGATAGATACATGAACACTGATCACATAAAATATTTAATAAAATGCTCAGATAAATGAAAAAAACTTATAAACTATACATCTTATATAACAAAAATTCTGTGTAACTTAATCATGGAAATAGGACATACTCCAATAAGAAACTCAGTGAATATAACTTTTAACTTAGTAGTTGAATGCTGGAAAAGAAACGCCAGCTATGTATAAATATATTAATTAGGTCTAGTTCAGGAATAATATTTTATTTTTATAACAAATAGTATTTTAATTTATAGTGCTGACTTCTCCGATTGACTTATTCATTTTGTTATCAGTTATTCTGCAGCGTAATTTGAGTTTTTGAACTATATTTTATCGTAATCGGGCTCGCGTTGAAAAGAAAAAAAAACAACAACAACATTTAACGTCATTGAATATCAGGAGGCACATATTTAATAGAGGATATTGTGATTGTGGGTTACTTATGGGGGATTCTGACCCAACATAATGTTATTTCAGAAACACAACAGTCCGTCAAAATTTGACGTTCTATCACGAAAGAATACATATTGATCATTTAAATTTGCTGCTTAGTTGAAACATTTGCGAAGGAATCATGTTTTCACAGATGCATATCCAAATATTGTCTATCTGTACATCCTGTTAAATTCTGAATTTTCCATGCGCAACACATTACATCTACATTTGTCTTTTTAAAAACATTTCTTATTTAATATCAAGACACCCTCTTTTCACTTTAATCTTGTATGCAAAAAGAAACATGTATCCCTCTATTCATCGCCACTATCTTCATCATAATGGTCAATGACATTGACATTTCTGTTAACTGTATTGATACCATGAATACTTTGTCCAACCTTTCTATGCATCCCGCTCCCTCAATTTCTTTTAATTAGGGTAAAAGAGAAGGGGCAAGGAAACTTAGAGTTGCCATGTGCACTTCGCCCTTCCGTCCATCCGTCCGGAACTCTTTGAATACAATCCTCTGATTAAACATTTGGAGAGATATGTATAATTTAGGATAATGGAATTTACTACCTTTAAGTTACCAGAATAAGAATTTTTTTTAGAGAACTAGCACACCGTATGAATGTTGTTTACTGTAAATGTGAAGTAATTTGCATGATGTATCTGTATCGTCTGTTTGTATGTCAACCCTTCTATATTATGTCAACAATAATAACAGCAATTGCTTAAATCAGATAACAATATATATGTCCCTTACAGAAGAAGATTTTCATTGCTGTGCAAATGTCTTTTGTTTTCAGCTTAATCTGCCAAATAGTATATTCTCAGTATTGCTGGAAAACATCATGAAGCACAAATGAGTACACACAAAAACTATTATTTTAATTAATATATTAAATAGAGGATAGTACATGAGTGTCTTTTCATACTGAATTTATTAAACGAGTTGAATAAAATAATTAAATGCGAGGCTCTGCCGAGCATTTTATCAATTTTATTCAACGAGTTTAATAAATTCAATGTGGAAAGACGCTAATGTAATATTCTTTTTATCATATGCTAGCCGTTCTTGTCGAAACATCATAAATTCTACTTTCTTTTACTGCATAAACAAGTCAATTTGACCAACGTCTCATGTACTATAAATGACGTCGACGTCAAAGCTTTGTTACACTAGTGCATTATTATTTTTATTTAATGGCTTTATAACACTCCCGCGACGTCAAACATGTGATAAACTAATATTCGAGTTGTTTTCCTAAAACTTTTCAAACATAATTCTTTGGCTTTGAAGTTATTGCTAAGATTAACCCTTACCCTGCTAAACTTGTATAATGAACTTGTCCATCTTTCATTTTGGACAGTACCATTAACTGTTAAAAGGGGTGTTTGCCAAAAATATACTGACTGAATGGCGAACAGTACAGATCATGATCAGACTGCACAGATGTGCAGACTGTTCATGATCTACATTTGTCGCAAAGGCAGAATCAACCGTGTCCAGCATGGTAAAGGTTAAAATGTTTATAAAGACAATGCGATGCTGCAAAATATATTAATTGTTTTGATTAAAAGATTTTCAACAAATTAGCAAGGTGTTTCATGTTTACCATACATTTATAGGAATCTTTTAGAATTATTCGAAACTTACACATTTCACACATGTTGCTGGAGATAATACTGGTGGTCAGATTGCTGGGTCAGTGAGCCATTATCTAGCAATAAATGTCAATTATCCGAAAGTTCCACTAGAGTACCAAACTCGGCCTTCAAGAGGATTTGCTGACAAGATTTATCATTTAATTTAACTGAAAGTTGGTTATTTCCACGAGCAGTAACGCAGTGAAAAAAAAATGAAACAGTTAACTCATCTACACTCGGTAACACTCATTTCAGTGACCACATATAAGTAAAAGTCTCACGGATTGTTAACGATCATGCAAGGTCAGGTGGTAAGTTTTTTTTTACCAGGTTAAGGGTACTAAAGTGACATCGTTTCAATGCCTACTGGCGCATATGTTCTTAATTTTCTAGTATTCCTCTCAACATGTAAAAGATGATATTGTCGTTTCCGTATAAAAAGAATTGTTGGCTTTTTTGGGATATAATATTTCCTAATCAGAATCAATAAACGAATAAGGACTCATGAAATAATTCGGAATTGACAAAGTAAAAGAAAACATAGCAAAAAACCCAATTTACAGCATTATGACCACTTTTGCATTTGTTCACTTTTTTATAGTACAGTGATATTGCGTAAACATATTTTACGTGATATAACAGTGTTGCAAACGTCAGTCAATTGAGATAATAATTTATCTCCTGGATTTATATCTGAAGTTATGAATACCAGAATCAATTCCAATCAGCGGATGTGCGGAAGATAAACGCAATACTTCAGTTATGATCATCATGTCGTATTAAAAAGATATTTTTAAAGAAGAAAGTATACCTTAAGAGAAGCAACATATCGTAGAATAAAGCATCTCATACTAAAAGGCTGTTTTAAAGGTAGTAAGCATGTCGTACTAAAAAGTATAATAAGGAAATATGCATGCAGGTACGGCAGACAGTTAACCTAACCAGTGTCCCTGGATTCTGTACCAGTACAAACCTGTTCTCTGCAAGTAACTACCAACTTCCCCACATGAATCATAGGTGGAGGACGAATAATTACAGACACTGTATCTTTCATCAAGTCATTACGGAGAACATACGCCTCGCCCGGGGATCGAACTCACGATCCTTCGATTAGTAGATCTGCGCTTTCCCAGTTGAGCTTTGCGGGCGGATAGGGAACCAAGCAGGTTTTAAAGGCGCTCGCGATAGTTTTTTCCGGACGGGTCGATTTTTACCCCAACACCGTGCCAACTTGGTTCGATGTAGCTCAGTGCAGGGTTGGAGCGGTCTTCTGCGCATGCCCGGAAGTGATTATCTAATGTTGCGTACGGCAAAAATGCACAAATTATTGCATGTTCGCACGCATTTAGTGTATGATATACTGACTAGAGGTTAGAGTTAGTATCACCATTGTTACAAAATATATACATTTAAAGTACTTTTAGTTCAAATTGCTTCAACCAGGCATATACCGGAGTCTGTAATTTATACCAGCGCTCGAACTCTGCATTGAGTCACAGCCGTTTCTAATCCCGTACCTTACCCATACCGTACACCCGTATTCGTAAACTATAGGTTTTGTTTGGAGAAAGGCGAAAACTTACATCGTTGTATGACATCAAAATACTACAGAAACACGTTAAAATCCGCTTATTAAAAATCTGCCGCCGTTTGATAATTTGATATATCCCTGAGTCATTTGCTCAAACACTGAAAGAGTTTCCGTGGCATTTGTCGGGAAGCCTTTAACCTGTACTCTTCAAACTTAGTGGGATGATTGGCTAAATAAAAATGGATAAAACCTATTGCTTTTAGGGCCAATATTTTAAAGGTAAAGGATGCGGCAGCCGAAATGATGAAATGATTTCTTCCTATAGAAATCAAGAAAGAAAGTTTCTACAATAGCACTTTCAGCGAGTTTATTCCAAATGTTCCTATGGTGAGCCACCTCGGGCCATTTGGTCCTCATGTTAAATATCTCTGCCTTAAGCTGGGGATAAATACATCTATACTGTCAAGAGTTTGGCTGAATATATGTCATTGTTTGAAATAAAAATTGATTACGTATTTCGTACCAACCTGTGTTGTATAAATGCCCACCACACCCCACCTCGTTGTAATTTGATTTAAGCGAAATCTAATATTTTGACCTATCAATTTTTTGTTTGTTTTAGATAAAGTAGACATAACCAAAGGTATGTGCAGAGATTTATTAAATTAGATATCAAATTTATGCTAGTTATTGTACTTTACTGAAATATATTTTAGGAGTATAGAAATTTTGAAAAATGTTAAAAATAGCATCATATCTAGGGACAAATAAATTTGAAACAAAGCTGGTGACCTAGTATTTTTATTTCATTTTTCAATACATCATAACATAATCTTTAAATACAGAACATTTCATCAAAATCTATTATGAGGAAAAATTACGAAACTTTAGCCAGCGCCTTTAAGAACGAAGTTATCATGTCGTACTAAATAAGGTGTTTTTAAAAAAGGTATGCATGTCGCACTAAAAAGTTTTTTATGAAGAAATAAGCATGCAGAGCCAATAAGGGTGTTTTGAAAACAATACGACTGATCTACTGAAAAGGTGTTTTGAAGGAAATTAAAATGCAGAACTAAAAAATGTTTTCGCAACAAGTACTCATGCTATCCAACAAGCTCGTTATTAAAGGTCGAATTTTGATGTTAAAAGAGACTTTTGGATGACTGGTACATATCATTAATACCATGTGGAATCAGGCCATAAAGTTAACAACTTTACTTGGATTGATTACATCTGAAGAAATTTCTGTGGTTAGCTTAGGTCATCTCAGGACTTTGAACCGCTCTTGATTTTGCAAAACAAAACGGTAAGAAGTTAGAAATCAAAATAAATGAATGCATGAATGAATGAATTGGGTTTTACGGCGAACCGACACAAAAAAGGTCATATATCGCCGAGAAAATTTAAATGGATAACGTTAATTGTAAAGTATATATATACTGAAAATGAACCGATTCAAACTGAATATAAATGCTCATGGAAGCATAAACATAAACAAGAATATGTAGATAAACTTAGTAGCAGAGAATGTTCAAATTTATTAAGTGAATTGTTAGACGAAATTAATCTATGTACAGTTAATGAAAATGTTGACAGTTGTCTTTTACATTTTGAAAATATATTAAGTAATGGAGCTTCTCCGTTCATTGAGCGATCGGATAAACAAAATAATAGTGAAATTTCCCATTCAAGCAATCATCAACTGTGGTTTAATGAACTGTAATGAAAAGAAAAATAAATTTATAAAGTGTTTAGATAACTATAAGAAAATGTAAGAATGATATAAATAGAGTAAATATGGTGTCAGCGAGATCAGAATATAAGACAACATTGAGAAAATGTAGATTTAATTATGATAATGATAAAACAAAGAAACTTTTGGACAGAAGAGGTAAAAATGCCCGCCTATATTGGAAAATGTGAAAAGAAACTACCGGAATCAAACAGTCAAATATTTCATTATCAACTTTTGAACATTATTTTCGAGCAGTAAATAATCCTGAGGACAGATATTTTGTACCAGATGATGATATTATAGATTTTGTATATAGGTATGAAAATAATGAGTTTAAAGTCATGTTTGAAGAACTTAATAGTAAGCTAACTTTTGAAGAAATTGACATTGCTATTAATCAGTTAAAAAATAATAAGTCTGGAGGTCCTGACCTTTTTGTAAATGAACTTTTTGTTGCTGGTGAGGACATATTATTACCTGTACTATGTATTATTCAATAAGATTTTTGAAATCGGATATTTGTCTATTAGATGGTCTGAAGGTTATGTGATACCATTACATAAAAAGGGAAGTATAAACAATGTAGAAAATTACAGAGGTATTACTCGTTTAAGCTGTTTAGGTAAGCTGTTCACACGTATTTTAAATAACAGACTGAAAGATTGGGTCGAAAACTATAATGTGTATATTGAGGCACAAGCAGGTTTTAGAGCAAAATGAGCACAGTAAATAATGTTTTTTTTTTTTGTATTGAATGGTTTAATAACGCATGTATTAAATGAAGGAAAACCCTTTATACATTGTGGATTGCACTAAAGCTTTTGATTATGTTGTACGTGATAATCTCTGGTACAAGTTAATTAAGCTAGGTCGTTGAGGAAATATTGTAAATGTCATAAGGTCAATGTATGAATCAGTCAAATCTAGAATAAAGCATTGAAATCAATGAAGTAATGAATATACATGTATGCTTTGGGTAGGACAGGGGGAGTGTTTGTCTCCCTTTTTATTTTCTATGTTTATAAATGACCTAGAAGAAATGTTTATAAATAGTAACATGGAAGGTATTAACGTTAATATGTTTAAGGTATTCATGTTGCTTTATGCTGATGACAGTTATTTTTGCCAATACTGCAAAAGAATTACAAAGGAGTTTATATTTATTATATGATTATTGCTGCAAATGGAAACTGAAGGTAAATGTTTCAAAAACAAAAGTAGTAATATTTAAAAAGGATTGTTCCGTTCCCAGAAACACAACGTTTTATTATGATGGTAAGGTGGTTGAAATAGTGAACAAATTTAGCTACTTAGGTACTGGTTTTACTAATGGAGGATCTCTTAGTAGTGCGCAAGATACATTAGCCGGACAAGCCCTTAAGACCATGTATAAACTAGATAAATATTATAAAAATTCACTTACATTCCGCCTAGACATAAATTAGAGTTGTTTAACAAACTTGTTTCTCCTATTTTAAATTATTGCTGTAAAGTTACATGTTTTGCAAATAGTCAGTCTTTAGGGAGGGTTCATATGCAATTCTGTAAGAAATTACTTGGAGTAAAGAAAACCACACAAAATGATTTTATTTATGGGAAATTTGGACGGGTTTCTTATAAAACTACTCAAATGCTTCAGGTTATAAAGTATTGGTTAAGAATATTGACATTAAGGCAAGACAAATATGTGTATATTGTTTATCAGTTATTGAGAAACGACATGGAGTTATATCCAAACAAGGTTATATGGTGTACTTTACTTAAAAATTTGCTTTGTTCTCTTAGTTTGGCAGAAGCGTGGGTGTACCAAGGAGTAGGTAATGATAAAATGTTTCTTTCTTTAGTAAAACAAAGGTTAAATGATCAGTTCGTGCAAAATTGGAATGATCGATTAAATAACTCAAGGAGAGCATTATTTTATAGATCAATCGCATCATTCAAGTTTCAACCATATCTCGAATGTTTTAATACCAGTAAGTTCAGTCAAGCTTTGTCTCGTTTAAGAGTATCATCCCATATATTACTAATAGAAGTGGGAAGGTGGAATAAACCACTAAGAGTACCATTACATGATAGAAAATGTCAAATTTGTAACAAATTAGAAGATGAGTATCATTTTGTTATTGAATGTATTTTATACCAAAATATTAGAAAAATGTATATACCAAAAAGGTTCTGGATAAAACCTAGTATGTATATGTTTGTAGAGCTAATAACTTCCGAGAATAAAACACTATTGAAAAACTTAGGTATGTATACATATCATGCTTTTGAATTAAGAAACTTGAGAACGTTTAGATAATTTAATGTATACCACACAGACGACATGTATATGCATTGCAAGGTATTGAGTATAAGTATAAACGAAAAAAAAATCATTATTAGAAGCATTTTATTTTTCCTACTGTTTAAGTAAATTTTAAGTATTTATATTAGTTTTGCTTAGGGTATGAATAATTAGACCTTATTTTTCGATGATTTTGTATAAGGTCTTCCTAAGCTAAATGTTGATTAATGTAAATCATCTGTAGGATAGCTAGCCTTGTACTTTTATTTTCGACAAGGCTTTGCATCCATATTGTAGCACAAAATATAATGTAGTTTATGTACTTTTGTATTTATATAGCTAATGTGACAGTGTGTTGTTGTTGTCTTGTTGTCTCTGTTAAAATTGTTTTCAAATATGTTACATAATTACTACTTAAACTGATTGTGAAACTGCTTTTTTGAAATTGGCTTACCAGTCTCGTAATTATCTTTCTTTCCGGTAAACATTGAACGTAAAGATGAAATGTTGACATTCTAAAATCGCTGAAATGTTAATACATTTGAAATGCATTCTGCTATGACATTATTTTTTATAACTTATTTCTATTTCTTACCGGCCTTCTCCGGGCGAATATATGTACTTTCCTCAGAAAACAGGGTTTCATTAAACTCAATGTCAGTTTTGCTAGATGTATATGTTACTATATTAGTATGTGTCATTGAAATACTATATTTGTTTTGTACACTGTCCGCTATTGTATTTGTGTCAAATGTATGTCATCATGGGCTTTTTAGCCTATTTGATTTGAAATAAAATGTTTGTCTGTCTGCCTGTCGGTGTTTGACATGGTACACATTCAGGATGATAATGAACCATATATCAGTACTATACTTTTAATATAGCATATTACAGAATGTTAAACTGTACAATTCCTATAAACATCAATTCCATTATATTTATGTCTTCCGATATATAGATAGATACATGAACACTGATCACATAAAATATTTAATAAAATGCTCAGATAAATGAAAAAAACTTATAAACTATACATCTTATATAACAAAAATTCTGTGTAACTTAATCATGGAAATAGGACATACTCCAATAAGAAACTCAGTGAATATAACTTTTAACTTAGTAGTTGAATGCTGGAAAAGAAACGCCAGCTATGTATAAATATATTAATTAGGTCTAGTTCAGGAATAATATTTTATTTTTATAACAAATAGTATTTTAATTTATAGTGCTGACTTCTCCGATTGACTTATTCATTTTGTTATCAGTTATTCTGCAGCGTAATTTGAGTTTTTGAACTATATTTTATCGTAATCGGGGCTCGCGTTGAAAAGAAAAAAAAAACAACAACAACATTTAACGTCATTGAATATCAGGAGGCACATATTTAATAGAGGATATTGTGATTGTGGGTTACTTATGGGGGATTCTGACCCAACATAATGTTATTTCAGAAACACAACAGTCCGTCAAAATTTGACGTTCTATCACGACAGAATACATATTGATCATTTAAATTTGCTGCTTAGTTGAAACATTTGCGAAGGAATCATGTTTTCACAGATGCATATCCAAATATTGTCTATCTGTACATCCTGTTAAATTCTGAATTTTCCATGCGCAACACATTACATCTACATTTGTCTTTTTAAAAACATTTCTTATTTAATATCAAGACACCCTCTTTTCACTTTAATCTTGTATGCAAAAAGAAACATGTATCCCTCTATTCATCGCCACTATCTTCATCATAATGGTCAATGACATTGACATTTCTGTTAACTGTATTGATACCATGAATACTTTGTCCAACCTTTCTATGCATCCCGCTCCCTCAATTTCTTTTAATTAGGGTAAAAGAGAAGGGGCAAGGACACTTAGAGTTGCCATGTGCCCTTCGCCCTTCCGTCCATCCGTCCGGAACTCTTTGAATACAATCCTCTGATTAAAGATTTGGAGAGATATGTATAATTTAGGATAATGGAATTTACTACCTTTAAGTTACCAGAATAAGAATTTTTTTTAGAGAACTAGCACACCGTATGAATGTTGTTTACTGTAAATGTGAAGTAATTTGCATGATGTATCTGTATCGTCTGTTTGTATGTCAACCCTTCTATATTATGTCAACAATAATAACAGCAATTGCTTAAATCAGATAACAATATATATGTCCCTTACAGAAGAAGATTTTCATTGCTGTGCAAATGTCTTTTGTTTTCAGCTTAATCTGCCAAATAGTATATCCTCAGTATTGCTGGAAAACATCATGAAGCACAAATGAGTACACACAAAAACTATTATTTTAATTAATATATTAAATAGAGGATAGTACATGAGTGTCTTTTCATACTGAATTTATTAAACGAGTTGAATAAAATAATTAAATGCGAGGCTCTGCCGAGGCTCATGGCAAAAGAAATATTTCATTATTTCATGTTCTCGTCTCAAGGGTTTAATCCTTCAGATAAATCTTATCTGCAATTCCATAAAAGGAAATATAAATGCAACATAATACACGTGTTTACATTTAAAATTCCAAATTGTATGCATGCATAACATTATGTCTTTACAATTTCTTGTGTATAACTTGTTTTTTTTTACAATGACAATATACAAATATTCATCTATAAACATCAAAGGGTAAACAAACCACTTTTGAAGGTACGAACGGACAGAAAACGGGTATCAATCTCGATCCTAAAATCTTACCATAGGCTCAGGTGATCTAAAACATCAACATCGACAAAAAGACTTTAAAGGCAGTAACTTAAAGCCACTAGCTTTTATAATAATTGCGCGTGAGTGTTATGAATTAAATCATTTAAATTGTGGATACACTATTACACTGATTTAACTGTTACCTATTTTTCCAAATACGACATAGTTTTGCTGTTTTCCCAGGAAATGGATTTTGCAGCGCTTCGTTTATTAAGCTTGAGCTTTTTTGGTAACGTCATAAAATAGAAGAACGAACGAGAGCATAAATAAACAAAAGTTAATTATTAAACAGAAGTTCATTCAAAGAACCAATACGTTTAACGTATGAATTGAAGAAGTAAGATTCAACAAAATTAATTATTGTAAATATATTTTTGGAAGGAAGATTATTTCAAATATATGGTTAAGGGGCAGCTTTATGCCTATCGTCACCTTAAATTGAACTAAAACGTTTTTGTTACTTTTCTTGAATCAACTCATTTAAAAAAGATTAACATTCAATATTTTTATTAATAATGTTTTTGCTTTTTCTTAAGTAAAATCGCAAGTATGTAGTGAAGCTCAAATAATTATATCCTTCCTTTTATTTTCGTTAATTCATAATGTGTGTCTTATTTACTTGTTGGTAGCATTCCAACTTCATATCACGTATAAAATGTTGTTATCTAGATAAAGTTAGATAACTAGTTAATCGAACAATTTATAATTCGATAATTTCGGAGTTACAAATTGCTGTACAAAATTGTCGAAAAAGGACGACTTCCTCTTTGATATGCTGTATGTAATTATCTATAATATAAACAAAATATCGCGTGAGTTACAAAACATCACGAAACATTACAAAACTGAGAAAGTTAGTACCATTCCTAAATATCTTGAACATTCTGAAAAATCGTCTGCATTATCAGTTTTATAAATAATAAAAGAGGTATAATATAAAATAAACTGATCGGCAAGTTGAAAGGCATACTGAGCGAATCTCGCCAACATCTCGTGTTTCTACCGTTGTATGAAACAAAAAGCAGAAAGGGTAAAAATTTGTGCCTTGAACAACTTTCTACCAGATCGTTTGTTTATAGTATTAATGTTTCTTTGCTTTTTTCAATTTTGATAGTATTTTCTACACGGGGTGGTTGAAAATTTGGCCGTATCACCAATGTTATATAACTTTAATAAGCGTCTGTTGGTTTGATCACAGGTGATCCAAGTCAGCAAAGTGTTTCAATAACTTTAAGATAACGCCGGTTAAGTGGCAGGGGCCAGTTTCGCATTTGGCCCGGGTACGTTTTTTTTATTTTATTTTTTTAAATAAAATAAACATATGTACTTTACAGGCATATATATTCAACTGGTTATTTACGATGTTTATAGAACTAATGATTCCTGCGTACGAGTGATTATTGCGTAAAATAAATATGTGCATGTATCGATTTTCCTAGCTCCATGTAGACGGCCGGGTCTTAAACTTTACCTGAGGTAACGGAAGTCAGACGAATTGGAAACGGTCATCCATCCATCCAGCTTCAGCTCAAATTTTGCGGAAAAAGTAACGGTTATGAGATACTTTTCTTCCCACCATTATTTTCCGCCTGGCCACATGCTTTAAAAATATGCAAATGTTTTAGGTCAGTCATTTGCAGATAATACGGTACAGGTCGCGCAAGGTGTGCATTTTGGGCATTTTTTGTCTAAAAACTTAGTGTCCTGAAACCTGCGTTTTACTCGTTTTTATCACAGAAGCAACAGAATCGGCAGACTGAAAATGTCACATAATGAAGGGCTATGTCTATGCAAGACATTCGCTCAACAATTGCCTTGAATTTGTCGAAACTGGATTTTTTATTTTTCGCACTGGTATCAGCGCAGAGTTGTGGAGTTTTCAAATTTACTGCCCCTTGCCCCCATAAACACAGTGATACCAGGGTACGCTAGATTATCTCCTGTCCCGAGTCTGTGTATCTTATACGTCTTTGAAATAATTCACTGGGAGGAACGGGTGTAACGGTGACATCTTCTGCAGAAAAATGTCTGCTTGTTTCACCGCAAAACCTTGACCATACAAGAGACGGATCTTATCAAATCTTTCAAAATTATCAGCACACGTGATAAATATTAAAAAAAAAACAACTTAAGTATTTCTATTTTGATAGTAATACTTTTATATAATTGTTAAAGGATCTAAAATAGTTTGTCCGGAAAGTAGTAACTGAAGCTCATTGTAAACTCAAAACATGTTAATAAGAATACAAAACTTTGCCAAGGACAGTCGCCAAACCTAAACAATATTAACTTTCCTCACCATTGTCTCTTCCTTCCACTACACCAAGCAACAATACAAATATCAGCAATACCGCCATTCGAGTAATTCCATTTTCAGTACGTCGAAACTCATTTGTTTTATCTATCAGTCCCAGATTTATTCTGAACTTTCAATAGCGCTTCAATCAGAACTAAGAAACTCAAACTTTAACATCTTATAGAAACGTCAAACATCAAATCATTTTTTTAATTGTGAAAATTAATCTGTTTTGCAAAATGAATTACGGTATGTGACAGTTGTCATAAAATATCACAAAATATGGCCACTTTAAAGTCATTTCAATAGATAACGTTATCATAGACAGGATGGTCGATACTCTCCGGCTCTAAAGTATAATCGCGTTGTAACAGGAATTTTATTTTTTGTGCATATTTGCACAATATGAAATTGTACATGTAAGAGCGCTTAAGTATAATAAGGAATGAAATGACTGCGCTGTCATTAAGGTATTCTGCACGTTTGATAAACCGGAAGTGATGGCGTAACGTCATTTATCCGGAAAACATAGAATAAAGCTTGGATTCGGCTTACGGAAATGAAAATCATTTTAAAGTCTAATGAAAACTTGGAGTAAACTTATCAAAATGGAATTGTTACTATATTTCTAAAGTCAAAATATGATGTTAAAACATATGACACGTTAAATAATTTAAAATAATGTCTCAAAACTGGCGTGAAATGTTCGGTTCTTTTTAATCATGGTCAAATATACCAAAATTAAGCACAAAGACCTATACATTTTATTTCACTACATTATAAGTCATATGTCTTTTTACAAGTGTGAGACGTTTCATTTAAATCTACATTGTAGAAAAAGTTCTTTGTTATGAAAGTTATGATATTTCCCATAGACTTGCGTTATGAAAAATTGCGTGAGGTCCAAATTTTTCAAATCAGTCTAGCAAAAATCGTTTCCTCGGTAATTTCCATGTGATTACGTATCCTCGGTAATTTCCGTGTGATTACGTAATCTCGACAATTCCCGTGTGATAACGTAATATCGGCAATTTCCATGTGATAACGTAATCTCGGCAATGATCACGTGCTTACGTAATCTCGGCAATTTTAGTGTGATAACGTATCCTCGGCAATTTCCTTGTGATAATGTATCCTCGGTTATTTCCGTGTGATAACGTTTACAAATTTTTCATTTTTATTTGCTGAATTTTCTAGGTATATTTTGAAAAATAGGAGTTTAATCAATTTCTACATTGTAGAAAAAAAATCGATCCTAACGTGCAGAACTACATTAGTCCATTGTTTACATACATTTTGGTGTTTACTATACCTGTTAATTTGTGTACCCAACTGAGTGGTAAAAAAAAAGGCATTTTTTGGTAGCCCGGAATGGCGATTATGTTTTCTCGACAATTCCGTGTGATTACGTATCCTCGGTAATTTCTGTATGATTACATATCCTCATTTTTATTCCTTTTAATTGCGTATCCTCTGTAATTTCCGTGTGATAACTTATCCTCGGAAATATCTGTGTAATTACGCATCCTCGATAATTTCCGTGTGATTACGTATCCTCGGTAATTCCCGTGTGAATACGCTTCTCGGTAATTTCCGTGTGATTACGTAATAATGGCAATTTCCGTGTAATAACGTATCCTCAGTAATTTCCGTGTGATAACGTATTCTAAATATTTTCCGTGTGATTGCGTAAGCTCGGCAATTTGCATGTGATAACGTATTCTCGGTAATTTCCGTGTTATAACGTAAACTCTGCAATTTTCGTGTGATTACGTATATTCGGTAATTTCCATGTGATAACTTAATCTCGGCAATTTCCGTGTGATTACGTAATCTCTGCAATTTGCTAATAATTTTCTGTAAAAAAAACGCTAAAAAACGCTAAAAAATAACAAAACGAAATAGCATAGCGGAATTACGCAAACTCTCAATTGTTAATTCGGGCTCAATATCTTAAAAGTATAAAACAATTGTTCATCTTTGCATGCGTCTCAAACTTTAATATATCTAAATTTCGCTCCCGAGTTACTAATTATTTTTATTAAATTTCTTTTTAAAACAACATAACCATATTTTTGGAAATCTTTTGTAAATGTAAGTTAACCATAATTAACTTCATGCTAAGACAACAAGCAAGAAACCTGGCCTTTTAATTCATAGCGACCTCGAAATACTTAACTATTTAAACTATTGCTTTCTCCATGATAAACGGAATTGACAGTACGCAACTGAAATCAAAATAAATTTGAAAGAACACAAGAAGACATATCTAACGTTCTAAAGGCGTTGCTCTATTTACATAGGTGCACACTAGCTGTCATAAGACTTAGATAATCATATTTGCTCTGTTATCGTACGTGTATCAATGCAACCTGACCTTACATGAGTTATTTTTGAAAATAAATATGGGTTTTATTTGTAAGTTTTATCATGTGTATTATTTTTTAAAACACATTTCTTTTAAGGCTTATCTCCTGTCTACTTCAGCATTAGTAATCCTTCTTTAAGATTTCATGAATTTGACGGTAGTTGAAATGCAAGCTGACATTTACTAATGAAATACATTAAAAAGCTTTATCAACACTTCTCATTTTATCAAAAAAGTCGTAGATTGATTACTTAAGTCGTATATGTTTACAATGACTGAATATAATGCTACTATAGTATATTGTATTACAAATAATGATTTGAGACAATTACTATTTTACGGTTTTAAAATAATTACTATTTTACGGTGTTAAAATACCTAAATCTATTTCTTTAACTCGTGGTTAATGTCCCATATATTGTTATCAAGTAGTTATCTTGTTCACATTAGATAAATTTTGTTTGATATATCAATTATCCGACTACATATGTAGTATTGTTGATACGGTACGAACTCATAAAAAAAGGCGTCTTCCCTCTAGAGATAAATAACGAAATTGCAAAGTAATTATATTGTACAAAGTCTATTTTCGTATATTGTAAAAAACACGTATGGGACCTTTTCTTGAAATACGTCTCTTTAGTCAGATTTTTACCATAAACTATGCTCGAATTCCATAGCGTGTATATTGCGTGATTTTATAGAGAGCAGTATTACTCAACGAACGAACGAATGTATATTGCTCAGGTTCAATATAAATATATTAGTATTTTAGTAAATATTCATCATCACATCATTCATTTTGATTTGGGCTATAAATTGAATATCTTTAATCTGTTAATGAATTTTGACAAGACAACAAACATGAAATCCACTTGACTACTGACGCTACGCACAAAATACAAAGTTTTAATTTAAAATAAAAACAATACAACTAAATGAAGTTTAATTGTGAGCATGTAATAATTCAGAAATACACAACTCATCTAGCTAACATGTAATCAAGGTAACAAGAAATATTGGAAACAGGAAATTAAAGTGATAAGCGTGAAGGCATGTCAAACAAATCGCACGTTTTGACTGAATGTCATCTTTGACAGCAGTTTTAATATAAGCATTGTGTTTGAAAATACCACTTTTTTTGGCACCGTTGGTTAACACTTGACCATTGCAGTAATTACCTAGTGTTTCTTTTGTTCTCATAAATGCAGAAGACAAGATGATTGCGATCATTATAGTGTTAATTTTTTATTTGGAAACATTCATGTGTCCTGCAGCGTAATATTGCGCGATTTAGAAGCATATTATCATTACGCTGAAGAACGAGTGCATATTTTGTTCTTACAAAAATAAATAATTTTGCTAGTTGATTGCAATTCAATCAGGGCCAAGCTTTTTTGGTTAGTTAACGGATCATATTATCTTATGTTTAGTTTTTCTCGTTTCTTTTTATGTCCTGAAACCAAATAAACCAATCCCCAAGGTGGCTTCTTAACATTACTTTTGCATACCATTCACAGGAAAGAATGAAGGGCAACGACGACAGCAACATGAGTGCTTTCTTCCGTACATAGATTTTGCCTTCCATAGTACTTTTCCCCAAAACTTCGCCCAATTGCCTTTCGTTGAATAACTTTGTAACGTAACAGTTTCGGGGCTGGGCGCGAAGTGTTTATGAAAACTACTCAGATATGAGGGCACACATTTGTGTGGAAGAAAATACTCATTTTGCTTAGAAATTCTGAAAATATGTCAAGTAATAAGAAATCTATAGATTAAATTTCACCTGAAACTGGACCGTTTTCCTTGTGTGAATGGTATTCAAAAGTCACATGGGCTTGACATCCTGAACCCCCTTTGTAAAACATTTCTTAGATGGAATTGTATATGCAAAGTAAAAGGTAGTATAATTCTTCTATGTGTAGAAACTGTTAAACTAGATAATTCTTCTATGTGTAGAAACTGTTAAACTAGATTGGGTAAATAGGTTGGTTCTGTAAATCTACATCACAGATGCTTGAAATAATTTCAGGAGAGACACTATTAAATAATTATTTTGCGTCTGTATTTAAATAAGAATTAACCATATGTAAACTTGATTATGGAATCCTGCTAGGTTTATTGTCAGGTACTTTGTTAACGATTATGCTACATCTTCCGAATTGAGTAGATGCAAACAATAAAACTCAAGCGAGCGGCATGAACAAGTCGTATAAGCTTTACTGAACACAGGATTTTAGAAAACATCTAAACACAAGAAAATTCAAAAATACAGGACATGAATTGAAAACTCAAAGATTTCTTACCATTGGCACCGCTCACTATCATGTCACTCAGCAATATAAAAACAAGCAGCAAAAAAATTCTATTTGTTCCCCCAGTTAAATGTTCCATAACACTTGTTTTAATATCCGTTTTTTCCATTTGTTCACTGTTCTCGAAGAAAATTTCTTAAAGGATCAAATGAAATAAGTAGCAAATACTTTTAGAAAGTGTCTGCCTATTTAATTGTCTTTTAGATGTCAAAAATATGAATACAGAGATAGAAAATACACAATGGTGTAAAGTAGTATGACACAGGGTAGAGTACAACGTGAGCGAATACTTCAATCTGATTGTAGCAGATAACGTTATCACTGCAATGTTGGTCGTTATGTTCCGTAGGCTTAAATACCGATGTTCGAATTCACTATTACAAATTGAAGAATTTTATCAACACTAGCTTCATATTATCATAGATTTTCAGAAATTAAAATGTAAAAATGATTGACCGCATATACTGGAAATGAAATTGAAAGAAATCTTCAGTTTTCCCTCAATCTGGTACCGCTAACAATTCGAAACGATTTTCACTGAAAATTTACTGACCGAATAGACGAAAGTGTGATCTTGGTCTGCAACGGTCACAAAGGCAAATCACTAGCAGGGTGAAGGCTAAAGAAGATATCAGACATGAAATATTTTCTGCCCTTACATTACCGACAAAGTTTTAAAATAAACTAGAGACTGAATAATGGTTTCCAAGTTCAAATTTCTTTTTTTTTAATATTTTTTTATCAGTAACTGGTCATTGTAAAAAACCTGGGGCATATATTGAAAAGTCTCGAAACAAATCTTGCTTTCGGTATTTTTCATCAACCAGTTCTACTTTCCATCCCAAATTGCGTGTTTGCTCATAATAGGATATATTTAAAAGCATGTTTGTTAAATAGAGTATGACTACAAAGTTTTTATTCAATGTTCTAACACGACCCGAGTTATTTCCCCATTAAGGGCTCCTAAGCAACACATTGCTTGTACGTAACAAATACTACGTCATAGCGTCATATTTCATAGCGGCAGGCTCGAAAAGATAACAACACATTTTTTATGCATGCTTTAAATAAGTAGAGTATAATACCAGATAAAGTGTAAGAAAGAAATACTGTAGCTAAAACATTTGATAAAATCATTGTTCGGCGTTCAGATATGTATCATTATCTGATTTTAAAAATACGCCTTTATTGAATAAGTACTTGTCTATCGTATATATATTTCTGCATTTTTAATATATTTATACATAATATATGGTGTCATATTTTCTGGTCTTGGATCATAGACTCCGTCAATAAAGTTCTGCTTTAACTTGTGCTAGGTTCTTGAAGGATATCGCATTGCATATTTCGTTACTTTAAAAGACCATCTCAATTGATAGAATCAGAATATTTTTCTTGGTTCTTATCTGAGCTTCGGAGTATTGAATTTGTTAAATGAAAGGTCGAAATCTTACGACAACAAGTTGATCTGTCTGACACTGAGTAATGAATAATATAATATAGTTTTAATATATAGTCTTTTAGTAAAATAATCTCAATTAAAAGTTCATTTTTAGTATAAAATTTAACCAAGCAAGGCATACTATTAGATATGCAGTGAAATATGTAACACATATTTTGCGAAATATCACAGGCTTAAGGATGTTGGATACATTTCAGGCCAATTTGTTCTACAATTAAGAATTTTTTCATACTTTGCATGTTTGAAGATCTTTAGTATCTATTTCATATAAAAGCAAAAAAAACGGTAGGTCACCGAACTCCTTTTCATTATATCGGTCATTTTCTACACACACTGTCAAGACAAAAGTGAAATTTGAAAAACCTGGAAAAATTGGGGGCACATTTCAAAACACAAACTATCTTTATCAGTTGTAAAATAATTGTATTTCTAACAATTCAGTTTGAATATGCTATGAAGTCAGTATGAAATTTTAATGATTTTCACATAATACTGTTACTCATTTTCACAAGGTAATATAATTACCCCACCCACTTTTTTCGAATGGGACCAGTACTTGTATCAGTCTAAAGATAGCATAACATTATTTCTACAATTAAGATTTTTGAAATACTTTTTGTATATATTGTGTCTCAAAACTGCTTCAATTGGAGGTCACCGGACATATAAGAGAGATATTCTGTATTTTATCATGAACGTACCAAAATTTTAGAATATTGGGGTTTGCTGGCAAATAAGCTATAACAACAAATATTTTCATGAAAAAAATTACCTAAACAATATGAGCATGTGTGCAAAACATAATTTTAAATAACAAAATAGTTCCAAACCATTTACATCGACATTTCATCATAAAAAAAACAGATGTAATATTACCCCACCCACTTTTTTAAAGTTAAGTATGAATTATATAGCATTGTTAACACTCCAGCATGAATATTACTATAACAATCTTCACCAAAGTAAAAAAAAACAATATGCATGGCTACATAATCTGGAATGTGTTGCATTATGGGGATGATCCGACCAGTATATCAAGAGTAATGTGCCCCTGATATAGTAAAAAATAGCAATATTTACCCATTTTTTACAACTGTATCATTTTTATTTAAAGAAATCTTGAATAAACTTAGAAAATTGTCTAAAATAGACAATGTGTACGGCCATAGGGTCTTGCAAGACCTTGATTTCAGGCATTTTCAGACTAGCAAGTCAAGAGTTATCTATCTCTGTTATATAAAATGTTGCAATATTTGACAATTTTAACGCTCTAGTTTGAACATTTTCATAACAATTTTGATCAGATTTAATGGCAGTGTATACGAGCACAAGCTCTTGGAATAACTCGATTTTGGGTATGATCAGACCAGCTTGTCCGGAATTATGTGCTCCTGATATATCACAAAAGCTGTCTGTTAACAGCACACTTGAAGGGGTTTAGAAGATACAGAGCAGACACAAAATTGAAGGCTTTGAGTTGTGACCTTGACCTTGAACCGACATGAGAGACTCATGGGTTCTGCACATTGTCTTGATGAGGTGATTATTTGAACCAAGTTTCATGAAAATCCTTCAACATGTTCAAGGGGTTTAGGAGATACAGAGTGGACACAAAATGTTACGGAAGGACGGAAGATGGAAGGACGGAAGTAGGGAAGAATGGACAGAGACAATTCCTATAACCCCCACCACTTGTGGCGGGGGAGTTATAAACACCACGACAATAACCATGGAGGAAATGACCTTCAATTCAGCACCTATAAAATTTCATTTTGTGATAATTGCCTGCAAAAACAAGTCCCAGTACTGTACCGTATTATCATTTTCTAACAGATGGTTAACCACCTTAAATATTTCTAACAGGTAGTGAACCACCCCAAGTAATCTAAAATATTTCTAATTGTCACTCAAAAATGTTCTGGTATGTAGGACTCAATGAAAATTATCTTATATCATATATGATAATAAATCACCTTAATGTCCAGAAGTTGTGTTGAGCTACCTTAAATAATTCTTCCTATAGTAAGTTACTGAATTAAACCAACAGGCTACTTCTAATCAGTCCATAGAAATATATAAAGTGTGTATGAGACCAACAAGAGCTGTCAGTGGACAGCGCGCTCAACTATTCTCAGTGTTTGATAAGCAATGAGTAAAACTTTAACATTACTATAAGCATATTCTAAGTCGAAAAGGGGCAATAATTCAGTCAAAATGCTTGATAGAGTTGCCTCCTCCTTTTTACAGACTGGGGTCATGATGGTAAGCAAGTATGCAAAATATGAAAGCAATATCTCAATGGACTTTGAAAAAAATATTTTGGGTGGTACGCAAACTTTAGCATTTATTCTAAGTCGAAAAGGGGCCATAATTCAGTCAAAATGCTTGATAGAGTTGCCTCCTCCTTTTTACAGACTTGGGTCATGATAGTAAACAAGTATGCAAAATATGAAAGCAATATCTCAATGGACTTTGAAAATATTTGGGGTGGTACGCAAACTTTACCATTTATTCTAAGTCGAAAAGGGGCCATAATTCAGTCAAAATGCTTGATAGAGTTGCCTCCTCCTTTTTACAGACTGGGGTCATGATGGTAAACAAGTATGCAAAATATGAAAGCAATACCTCAATGGACTTTGAAAATATTTGGGGTGGTACGCAAACTTTAACATTTATTCTAAGTCGAAAAGGGGCCATAATTCAGTCAAAATGCTTGACAGAGTTGCCTCCTCTTTTTTACAGACTGGGGTCATGATGGTAAATAAGTATACAAAATATGAAAGCAATATTTTAATGCACTTTGAAAATATTTGGGGTGGTACGCAAACTTTACCATTTATTCTAAGTCGAAAAGGGGCCATAATTCAGTCAAAATGCTTGATAGAGTTGCCTCCTCCTTTTTACAGCCTTGGGTTATGATGGTAAACAAGTATGCAAAATATGAAAGCAATACCTAAATGGACTTTGAAAATATTTGGGGTGGTACGCAAACTTTAACATTTATTCTAAGTCGAAAAGGGGCCATAATTCAGTCAAAATGCTTGACAGAGTTGCCTCCTCGTTTTTACAGACTGGGGTCATGATGGTAAACAAGTATGCAAAATATGAAAGCAATATCTTAATGCACTTTGAAAATATTTGGGGTGGTACGCAAACTTTAACATTTGTGTGACGCTCACGCTCACGCCGGGGCGAGTAGGATAGTTCCCCTATTCTTCGAATAGTCGAGCTAAAAACCTATCAAAGTATCTTTCAAGTTCAGAACTGACTAGTACTGAAATAAATAAATTTCTTTTTAATTCACTGCACAAGATATTATATTTGAAAATTTCTATTAATTGACTATTTGAGAAAAGTACCTTGGACCTTTCATCAACGAAATTTACCAAAATTCTCTAATATAAAGCAAAGAAAACCTGTAATTTGTTCAGGATAATATTAAACAGTAATGTTCAAATCAAATAAAAGTACATGAATTTGTATACTGGGTATAAATACTCAAACAGATTTTCTGAAAATCTATTAATAGAACAGTTTTACTTTATGCTAAAATTAGTTAACCACTGGACCAATGAAAAATCAATACTACCTTGTAATGAGGATGTGGAAAATTGCTGGAATCCCAAAATGTGTACAGTAACTAATAAATGGGGATCCAGAAACTGAATAAAAAAAATACGACCAGTCTAAAAATAAATTCCACTCACTAAGATTAGTAACAAAGTACTGGCTTGTTGAATATACCTTTTAATTGTTAAATATATTGTTTTTAAAAGAAATTATTATTCTGATGGCAATTTAAATAGATTTAAGAGATAAAATTTAGTTTGAAAAGAGATAGATAGAAGATACATCCAAAGAACTACAAAATACATAATTATAGCTATTTGATACAACATGCAGAATCCTTCACCAATTATAGTTTAATTCTGTTAAAATCCCTTTTACCAAGTTAATGTGACTTGTGAATTTTCTTTTTATCTTTTACAATAGCTGATAGTGATTCTTTTTTTTTCATTTGTCTGAAATCACTCAAAAATCCTAACTGATTACTGAAATACTAAACAGTTGTAAAGTTTCAACATCCAATTTTGAAAAATTTTGATTGATTTAAATACACATTAATTTTACATTCACTCTAAACCTGTATGATATAATGAACACAATTCTCTCAGATCACTAGCTGTTTACTGGAGGAATCACCGTGTAAAAGTCAAATCAAAATAAGTGTAGACCAGTCTGTAAATACTGTCTCTTCTGTCAATGGTAAACCTGCTTCCAAACTTTTCCATACACTAAAAGTTTTCATTTTACTAGTATAATCTTTCTATGTATGTTGTTTCGTCAGAATCACCGGATTTTTTTCTGTATCCTAAACTCAGTGTTGTCGACCGAGCTGTAATTGACTTTGTACTTCTGTTCTGTCACCCACTAACATTATTTATAAAATTTCTTCACTTGACAAATTAATCACCACATATGTATAAACATCAACATATGTGTGAAGTCTGGAGTACATCTGACATTGTACTTATAATATAAAATTCTGGTTCACGTATTTTTTAAGAGTATCCTGTACAAAGCTCAGCAAAAATTTCTCTCAGAATTGATAATTTATAAATTAATGTTACTTCAAATACTTGTCAATCTGACTGCACATCATTTAACAACCACACATTTACAGTTGACACCTCATCACGAACTCTCACTGGGGCTGCATTATTGTACTCGCCCTTACTTGGAACTTTACCAGTTATAAGAAGGAGAAATGTGGTCTGTTCTGCTCTTTATTATTTCCTTAGTATCTGTTCTACCAAGACATTTCTCAAACTGTACTCTACTCATATCTGGTTCTGAAAATAGACATAATCATATCTGGTTCTGAAAATTGAAATCAATACAATTCGCATTGTTACAGAATACTAACTTGATTACTTATAATTAAATATTTTAAAATTATGTATACTAGGTCTTTATTAATTCATTCATAAATCATCATGATAAAACATATTTAAGCACAATGGTCCATTACTCCAGAAAAGATAAAAGAACCTTAAGGCCTCAACAGATATTAAGTTCTAGTTGTACAACACTAATTTAATTATCTCAAAAATGTACTATTTTAAAATAGGTACTGAAAAGAATGTCTGAATGTAACCATTCTTAATAAAAAAATAATATCCAATGAATTTGATTATGCATGACACAAATGAGCCACGCCATGAGAAAACCAACATAGTGGCTTTGCGACCAGCATGGATCAAGACCAGCCTGTGCATCAACGCAGACTGATCAGGATCAATGATGTTTGCTTTCAAAGTCTATTGCAATTAGAGAAACCGTTTCATAGCGAACAGCATGGACAAGACTGCGCAGATGCTGGTCGGAAAGGCAATATGTTGGTTTTCTCATGACGCGGCTCAAATCTTACAAAATAGAACATGTCCTAATCTGTAGGTCAAGAAAGATTTACGAAATCAAGGAATAGCATCGTACACATGATAACATTTGGCTGTACATCTTAAATTTAATCGGTGTTGTACAACAAAAACCTACCGTCTGTTGAGGGCTTTAGAATGAACTAAAATAATTAATAAACAATTACAGTACGGTATGATCTACTATCAAATGACAATACAATATATTTTACATGACTCACCAGACTTTTGGAATCTGTAAACCATAAATGAACAGGAACAATGCCACACCACTCAGGACAACTTCCGCATTCATTCTGGTGCTGTGCTATTTTGTGTTGATGTCGTATGTATTTTCATGTTGTTTTTTTTTCAGTATTTATTTTGGAAATTTTATGGAAGATGTAGACAAGCTTTAATTTACTGTCGCCCAGTGGCTGCTTTTAAATTTCTGACTTTTGTAAGCTGCCTTGTCAAGTGGTGCAATTCAGTAAGTCCTTCCTTCCTGCGATTCTGGAAACTGGATAAAGTCCTCATGGATCACTAGTGTAGGAATTCCGAATGCCAGACAAAATGTCCTTTTTTACGAACCATATTTAGATCTATAAAACATATAATTTATTTCTTATCAAAAGTTCTATATACAGACATACTAATCAATTAAATCATCAAAAATTTTAATTAACCTTATTTATTGATTTTATTTATCTTAAGAAATCCATACTATATCATAATATTATGTCATATCAATAAATCATATATTTTTACAGAACAATAAAACGCACAATTGCATTACTTATCAAAAGTTCTATATACAAACATACTAATCACTATAAGTCATTGAAAATTTTAATCAACCTTATTTATTGATATTATGTACCTTAACAAATTCATATATTACATGTCATATCAAGAAATCAGATATATATTTATAGAATATTAAACACACAATTGCATTGCATACTAATCATTAAAGTCATTGAAAATTTTAATTAACCTTATTTTAATTTTGAACTTTAACAAATCCATATACTATATTGCTATAAACATTGTATAATGCTTTATGCGAATAAAATCTTTGGTATTTGTATTGGTATATATATTATATGTCATTTCAAGAAATCAGATTTATATTTACAGAAAAGTAAAACCATTATATAATGTAACATCAAAAGTATGCCCACTTATCTAGCCTGATTAATGTGTGATAAACAAGATTATCATTATCTTACAAATGTATATTATCAAAAAGTGTGCCCACTTAATCAGCCTGATTAATGTGTGATAAACAAGATATTAAAAGGCAGTGTTATACCTGCTACTTGATTATACAGTAGCAAACATGCATCTAACCTAATCAAAGTTGACATGTGGGGAAGAACATTTGTGTTTAAATAATTCATAATTAACATTTTATACAAATAAGGGAGAAGCTTTTCAAATTGTCAATATTATTTCGAGATTATTTTGAAATATATCGTATGATAACTATAACGGTTTTAAAATAAATAAACTAGATTTCAATTTCATGTCAAGGAAATACGCGACAGATTCAATAATCCTTTACTGCTTATCAAGCAGATTGGTAAATTTACTTAGACTTTAATATTTAATTCGTAATTCTTTATACAACGGACATACTAGAATATTCTGTTATATATTGTTTTGCATCGTTAATAAACATAACATTTTTAGTAAAATCAAATAATATACAAATTAGTAATTATTCATACAACGGACATACTAGAATATTCTGTTATATTATTTTTTTGGCATAACATTATTCTAGTAAAATCAGATAATATTTTATTCATAATTTTTTATACAATAGTCATACTAGAATATTCTGTTATGTTATATTATATAATATTTTTTTACTCTGTTATATTATATTATTTTTGTATTATTAAACAGCATAACATTCTTATTAATAAAATAAAATAATTTACACATACCTCTCTGAGGGATTTTTACGTGGTCTTGCAGGCATAATGACAGATTTTAAACAGCAGTAACGCTCGAACATGTATAGATAATTATATCATAAAAGATGATAAATTTAGGTGGAAATTTATACATTAAATTATATACAAAATCTTGCCAAATGAGAAAAGTCACCTACCTGTATAACTACAAATATCTTGTACAGACAATTTAAACATCCAAGGTGTGATTAACACTTAATCACATAGATAAAATAATTTATTAGTCTAATAATTGCAATTGTAATTACTTACTTTGAGAAGGAGAAAAAAGGGTATAAAAACCATAAGTATACCTACAAAGGACTAATTAAATATCATTTTCCACTGAATAGTTGTTTGTAACAGTTTTTACAATACAACAGAGCAACAATTTAATATAATTGAATTATTTTATCAAACAGACAGCTTGAATGGATGCAATCAAGAAATCTGCAATATATATTCATTACTTAGAAAGGGAATTATTTATGACAAATTAATCATTGATATTTATTTCTGTACAAATTTATCATAATTGCTTCTATATTCGAAGACATATATTTTAGAAACAATATATTTAGATATTTCTATTCACTTGATGGTATAAAGAAAACAGCCTGAAATAATTTACTCATCTCTTTTTTATTTAACCATGCTATCTAATAATTAAAATCTAAACTTGAAAATTAAAAGTAATACAATCTATTGTCACTGCTTTTAATAATTATTATTGTAAATGCCCCTAATTTGTGCATAGTGCATCTTTAATAGTCCTTAGTGGCCCATAGTGCCTCCTTAGCAGTCTTTGATAGGAAAACTGCCTGAAATAATTTACTCATATCTTTTTTATTTTAACATTCATTTTTTAGATTTTTATTAAGGGTCCATATTGTACCCTTAGACACACATTAGTGGTCCTTAGTGCTCACTTAGAGGTCCTTTGTGCCTCCTTAGTGGTCCTTAGCGGTCCTTAGTGGTATATTGCAGGACCGCTCTCGACAGCTAACAGTTACTGCCTAAAACTGATGGCAAACGTAAAACAAATGACAGGCGTGGTGAGACGAAGAATTCGTCAACTTTTTAGCCGAAAAACTGCATCAAGACGACACTTCCGCATTGCGCCAAAAGGTATAAGGTCAGTAATTCGGCCGAAAATGTGCTTCCGTGGTGTAGTCGAAAGAAGTCCATAATAAATAGATCCTAATTTTCCCATTTTTCGCGCAAATTCGTGTAGAACGAGTGCTTTAATCACCGTTTTTCACTACTAGAATACATTCTGCATAAAATGAGACGGTTTTCATGTTCATACACCCCACATGGCGAGTTTTGCAGATCGAAACCGGAAGTAGGTGTTTATTGCGCGGACGAGAGTAAATATGCGCCATTTTTAGGGTAGCAGACCACAACTGACTGGCATTTCACTAGGAACTACATAACCCCCTATTTTCTTTTCATTTTTTCGTTAATTTGTGATAGAACTTTCATGAAAAATAGGTGTAGGAAAAAGTGATGTTCTCTAAAGATACGTAAAGACGACCTGAAGTTGTCGTTTTGTATATGAAACAAAGAAGGATTTGAATTACTGACCTTTAACCTATAAGAGCTGAAATAAGACTTTTCTCGAAACACACCGCAATTAGTCTTAATAGTCATAAATCGGTTGTATATGATATAAAAGGGTGTTTCCAATGCAAAATAATAATGAAATTTGAAATTTTTTGAATTTTGACCATATTTTGAGTAGATGCGCCTATTTCAGCAGCGATTTCTGGGATTAAAAAGCCAATATTTTGTCTCCAGAATGTCAGAAAATGCACAAAATGCATCCTTCTGGGTCTTATTCATGACGGAATGAATGATATTTTAGAATTCCAGTGAAAAATAATGCAAACAAGTGAAACATTTACCAAAATATACAACAAAAGGACCATAGGGCCAAAATTTAGCCCAGTAAATGGGTAGGGGGTGGCTTCTGTTAAATGTCTATATTTCTCTAAAATCTGGAAATTTCACAATGAAACTTGGCAATATGTTTGGTATGACATCTTTCCTGAAAATAGAGATGAAAATGGTGTGAAATTTGATAAGAAACATTTCTTATAGGTATAAGGTCAGTAATTCGGCCGAAAATGTGCTTCCGTGGTGTAGTCGAAAGAAGTCCATAATAAATAGATCATAATTTTCCCATTTTTCGCGCAAATTCGTGTAGAACGAGTGCTTTAATCACCGTATTTCACTACTAGAATACATTCTGCATAAAATGAGACGGTTTTCATGTTCATACACCCCACATGGCGAGTTTTGCAGATCGAAACCGGAAGTAGGTGTTTATTGCGCGGACGAGAGTAAATATGCGCATTGGCAGACAACGCTTTTGAATATTTTTTCTTTATGTGAATGATCCCATCGATGCAGTTTCGAAACCGAAGTAGTGTTTATTGCGACGATAAATTGCGCCATTTAGGTAGCAACCAAACTGACTGGCATTTCACTAGGAACTACATAACCCCTATTTTCTTTTCATTTTTTCGTTAATATTTGATAGAACTTTCATGAAAAATAGGTGTAGGAAAAAGTGATGTTCTCTAAAGATACGTAAAGACGACCTGAAGTTGTCGTTTTGTATATGAAACAAAGAAGGATTTGAATTACTGACCTTTAACCAAAACAAACGACCGCTTTACGAAACCGGTGAACGTCGTTAAAAATCCTACGATAAACTTAGATTTAAAGCCTCAACGAATAGTTTCCTTCTACCTTTTCCATTAAGACGCCGTTTATTGAAGATTCTCTTGGACAGCAAGCAAAAAATAAGTAAAATTCAACACACTTAAATTTTTCGACTTTACGTAAAACGAGACCATTCGCGCATGCGCACACAATGTATCGAACTACCTTAAGCCGATATTCTGTTATGCAAGGAATAAAGACAATTGTCTTTTAAAGTATCAGAAATACAGCACCTAAGTACTGGGATAAATTTTACGGCCGCGACGTGACATGCAATGATGGTTGTTGAGATAAATAATAGAATGTACAAAAAGGTTCGTTTATGCATACCTTGACATTACGGAGATCAATACTTGATGTTTAAATAAATGTTATATTTATTCATCACACGAATGAACATCATTCAGATTCTAGGGACCACAAGGATCCAGACTTATCAAGATAAAATGTGTTTTTTATTAATCAATGAAATTATATTTTGATAAAATCTATATTGTTATTAATCTATGAAGTAATATTCTAATCTACCCTATATTTGTTTGTGGCCTCTAGTATTTTAAATGGAACTAATATTATAAAAGAAACAGAAAAATGAAGGTTCTGTTGTAATGAAATACGTTTAATTTTCGCAAATTTTAGTAGAACGCAAATTTGATTTAAATGGGACTCTTAACTTAGAGCATATAGATAATATTAATAAATTAGGGTTAATTAAACTGACTGCTTAAACGATCATCCAGCTAATATTTCAAATTTCTTTTCTTTATCTTGCTTGATTTTCTTGGGTCTAATGTCGCACCGACACAATTACGAGGGGCGTTCAATATGTAATGTTACTCCGTATGTAGTTCCGCTGGTTATTTTTAGGTGCGGTTTTCGGCACATTATGAAGCAATTTATTAGGAACACAATGCTACATAAATTATAAAAATTGGCAGGTTCAAAGTAAAAATATAATCATTTTAGTGAAGTATACTCAGGTATACTGGACCATAATTATATTTTAGGTCTGTCCTGGGCATCCAGAGTCTCAGAAAAATAAAATAACTTGTAAAATCACAATATTCTATCATTTTGTACGTGGTACAGTAATTTGTGATGCGTTCGCGTTTGGTTTAAACTGTTAATTGCATTTTTAATTTTACAACACAACTAAAAGAAATCTAAACTCGAGGTTGATTCCATCTGGAATGGGTGTTGAGAGCGATTAATCAAAGTTGTAAGAACTAGTTTCGCAATCGAGAATTAAGATACTAGTATCAACTTAAAATACAAGAATTTTCAAACGATGATTATCGCGCCTGACAAAATTGCAGAGGCTTATTGTACTCACCTTATCATTTTTTCGTGTAAAAATATACACACTCAATTTAAAACTGTTATAAACATTTTTATGTTAGCTTTCATATGTTTTTGTGAAGATCGTGATTTGTTTTATCTGTTTAAATTGAAAATTTAACTATAGTTCTACTTGTTGAATAGAAGAATCATGGAATTACATATTACAATCTCATTATTTTGGACATAAAAGTGTCTAGTATACCTGAGTACAGCTCACTCAAATGATTATATTTTTACTTTGAATCTACCAATTTTTATAATTTATTTATCATTGTGTTGCCAAT
>NW_026463728.1:0-24079 GCF_021730395.1 Mercenaria mercenaria
ATTCACTCTGCGAATGATACGTTAAGATATATGACAGGCTCGCTCCGCTCATGTCTCATGCTTATCAGATGTTATGCAATGTTCAACACCACTCGCTTTCGTTTACGTCTGTTGAGTATTTATTTGATAATGGATATTTAGGTCATATGTAGACACACTGGACAAAAGCACTAAAGTTTCAGTAATTTAAAAGATACACGTGTTTCGTGAAAAACAATCTCCAGTTTTCCATTTCTTGGGCATAATCCTTAATAAAAATGGTAAAGCGGCTACAGCATTTAAAAAATCTATTCTGGTTAAAAGCCTGTTTAGGCAATATAACATTTGCTCTTTGTCTGTCCTTTTTGTGCCAAACCAAAAATTGTATTAAATTAGAAAACACAAATATCGCAATATAAGACAATTTGTTATGCTCTGTATCTGTATTGTTGCATATTTACTTTAGTTTATACAGTAGAGGTCTCTCATTTTTCTTTTATCATGTTTATAGGAAACTCTCTTTGAAGTTTTCAATGTAAATGTACTATTGCTTTTAGCATGTAATGTTCATGAAAAGTATTCTTCTAAATGGCGGAAAGTGAGATTCAAATAATGTTATTTTCATTGTCAATAACTTTGTATTATTGAATGGATTTTCAAATGAAAGTCTTGTAACGTTACGTTCGATGTGTCGCCTGGTAGATTCAACGTTAGTCAGCTTGCTGGTCAGTGTCACAGTAAATTGTCAACATTTAAAGATGAATTTTCTCCCTGTCTGTAAATTTTATTCATGGATAGAAGCTCATATAACTCATCATAGTAATGTATGGCTCAAAGATCAACCCGTTTACAGTTGGACACTACGCTTCCCTCTTTGATTGCGTCTGACGGAAAAGGGGGAGGACTCTATGATGAGCAGTTTTTAAATCCTACCAGGACTGAACTGTTTTGATATTTGTCTTCTGGCCTGTTTCGTCGGGCCCTTAAGGGTGTTCCTCTTGTTGCTCTGTCTTCTGAAAAGGCATTGAGTACATACGTTTTTGGTTCTTAAGGTTTGCTTTTTATATATTTATACACGAGCATTTTTGTGTTTTACATGCCATGCCTTTTTGTTTCCATTACGTGTGTTAGAGATTCACCTGGAGGGGATTACTTTTATTTACACTGTCCCATGTCTTTGGAACATGGTGGGGATAAGAGTGAGGTTGGGTGCGCACCATAAACCGGTTTAGGCTCCCCAGTGGTGTTTTTGCCACTGACCGTTCCAAGGCGGTGCCCCACTGTGTTCCTTTGTTTGTTCGTTTTGCCCTTGTGTGTTGACTTTGTGTGCGCGCGTATGTGTATGCTTATTGTTCGTCTTGTCCTTATGTGTTGGCTTTGAGTGTGTGTGTGTGTGTGTGTGTGTGTTGTTCGTTTTGTCCTGATGTGTAAGCTTTGAGTGTGTGTGTGTCTGTGTGTGTGGTGCACGCGTTTGCGTGCTGGGGGGTTCGTTTTGAGGAGGCTGCGCGTTTGGTGCGTGGCATTCCCTGTTTGATATTTTTCTTTGTTTTTTGGAGTTATTACCCCTTTTCAGACTTTGAAGCAGCAGAAAAGTGTGCATTCAAATCCTACAGTTTCCGTCCCATTAAAATGAAACTTGGTAAACACCATCAACACGAAGTGACATGCGCATATTGTCCGGGCTTTTATAGTCGATCATTTGGTCTGGAGTTATGGACCTTTTTAAACCGAACTATTACAAGTACATTGTAGTTTGAGTACTCAACCCCTACAGTTTCTTTTCAATACATATTTAACTTTTAAGCATCATGAACATCAGGAAGATATGCTATTTTTTTGTGTTCCATTGTTTAAGTTATGTCCCTTTTTTACTTTATATCATTACTGAATCGGGCAATTTCAGGAGACTTGTGTCATACATTGTCAACACCACTCTTGTTCCTTTCGTAGCACAATTATGCATAACTAATTACTGGTAAAAGATACTTTAATTTGTGTCGACATGCAGGAATTTGTTACAGTAAAAAATGAAACGGTCATTATAAGTTACTTAACGTTGTTGTCCCTTTATTTTTCTTTAAACATTGATACAACCATTTACAGAAGTGTATGTGTATGCTTGCATGTGCGCGTGTGTGTGTGTGTTTGGGTTTAACGTCTTATTCAACAATTTTTCAGTCATATAAATGACGGAGTCTACTTGTAGCTGTGATCATAATGCCCTACTTTATAGTGCTGCCTCAGTAGAATATCACGACGTAGACACGTGACATGATATCTCATTCAGTCACATTACACTGACACCGGGCAGACCAGTTCTAGCATTATTCTCTTTATGCTGAGCGCCAAGCAAGGACGCTATTAATACCATGTTCACGTCTTTGGTATGACGCATCCAGGGATCGAACCCACGACCTCCCGCACTCGAAGCGGGCGCTCTATCACGGATGTATCTATGAAGAAAGCAGGGGCGGTGTGGGGTAATTTTAAAATCAGTAAAAAGTGAACAGATTTCATTTTTGGTATCAGAGAGTAATGTTTACGAAATAAAATACAGAAATATGCTCTCCTCGGCAATTTATATGGGTTACATGATAAACAGAATTACAGGCTACTGCCTTTGAATACAATGTTATCAGGCTTGATGTATACTACGTTTCATTTCAACTGAGTGGAAACTGTAGGAGAAGTTGAGTACACACTGTTCTGATGTAGTTGTAATATTACCTATAAATAAAAAAAGGCCATAACTTAAAAAACAAATAATAGGATATGAAAGTACCAAAAATATGTTTATATATTTTACCAGATTTATGTAGTGCCCTTTTCACGATAAGCGTTACATAGCGCAAAGGCAGCCACTCGGGGCGCAAATTTCACCATCTACTAGTACAAACAGGCAACGCTCTGACATAGGGACACAGAGAGAAAACGCTCCCCCACCCACCCACACACACACACACACACACACACAGAGAAAGAGAGAGAGAGAGAGAGACAGAGAGAGAGAGAGAGAGAAATCCTCTAGATACAGACATGTACGGCTAACTTAGCCTAGCTCTTTGCGAGTACTAGTAGACGATCTGATTCTTTAACGTGCCCGGTGTACATCGAGGCAATCTTACCTGGGAAGAACCAGTACATACCTCTAAGCTAGGTGGGAGATACCTCTGAGCATATCCAGTACCTGGACTAAGATTCGACCCCTGACCTTTGGATTGAGAGTCAAGTGTGTTACCACTAGACCACCGGGCTACATAAACACCTATATGGCCAAGTTCCATTTTATGTTGTTGTAATATAGCAACATATCTTTTGACCTGAATGGAACTTTAGGGGGAGTTAAATACACTAGAAAATGTGACGGACGGATGGACAAACAGTTCAAACACTATTACATTCCTCGCCGCGGATCTTCAACGCCGGGGCATACACAATAGCTTCACAGTAAAATAACAACATTCAGTAAATTCAATTAATACATTTTTGCACGTATAAATTGCGCTGTTACTTTAATATAATTCTGATCCAATTGTAATACCTGTAATTAAGTACCAAAATATTGAACTTTTACCAAGGTCTACTTCTAATAAATGGGAAACAAAATGCCCAAGTACTCCATATCAATGAACAATTCACGTTATTTACTAGTTGATCTAGACAGAGGCACCTTATCACTGATAGAAATTGCATAATCTAAATGGGAGATTGAGCTGATACATGCTTAACTAGGACTGCTTTATTCATTGATGATTCATTAGCGACATAGCCTCGGGATCGGGATCGGGAGATCAAAGGTTCGAGGCCCATGGGGAGCGTTCGTCCGGGGGATGTTTATCATGGGACTAGTTCCAAAAAGGCCGGTCCGTGAGCCGCAGAAACATATCCTCAGCCTTTGCAAGTACAATGTGAGACAGACCTCAGACATTTATAGACTCAACATGAATGACTCGTTAGATATTATTGCATACATTATAATGAAAAATAAAATATGTAACACTTACACTTGAATATGGAAATCAGGATAATGTACGACAGCACTGAAAAACAAGTGGTTATAACGTTCAGCAAAGCTTGTATTTTTTAATAATACTCTTTGATACGAAAATACTCCATTCACATTTTAAACAGAGTTTTTACTATAGGAGCGCCAGTCTAAAAATAATGAAAATTGCGCGATTCCGTAGAAGTTTTTGATACGCAACAAACTCGTTTTATTTTATAATCTTGCAAAGTTTTAATGAAAGCTATCATTATGATACTGTTTCGGAGATACAGTAAAGACAGGGAGTCACTATATACAATCTAGCTATGAAAGGTCTTAATGTCGGACATGCTCTGGTGGAGACGTCTAATAGCACATTATTATTCCTGATTTCACATACATGTACACTAATCCATAATCAAAAAGGTGGGTTGGACTATGCATACCAAGGAAAGATGTACTGGCCACTGTGATGGCTCAAATATTGTTGAAAGTAGCATAGAAACAAAACAATCCAAACATTTGTAGGTTGCTAACAAATATTTTGATTGGATCATAATACTTTCTATGCATCCATTTTCTACAGTTAAAAATAGAGCTTAAAATTGTAATTATGTGACAATTAATAACACCTGTTGGTCGATACTCCCAATGATGTTTGACACCTTCATGTGTAATTAGGACATTAAATGCAAAGTTTAAAAGGTTAGTTTGCACAAAGACAATATTGTTTGCAACTGAAATGATGACAGTTTGCACAGCAATGGCCACAAAATACAACAAAAGACCAAGTATGGTTGCTGGTTGTCCTTCGGTATAAGGTCATTATAAAGGTCCAAAACACCGTTTTAGGGGAGAAAATCATGGTCGCTGTACACATCAGACAAGGAGTCGCTACAAACAAGCCAATTTTAATGAGAAATTCTTTGGGAGGAAATTAAAACGGTAACTGTAGACAGATGATCGCTGAAAAAATGGGGTCACTAAGACAGTTTTTACTGTATTTAGTTTTGTATCAGGTGATGCCACATACACTAAGCAAAATACATGCAGCTATGAAAATCGGACAAAAATCTTAAATAAGAGCGTACATTTAAGCGTTCTTCTGTAGAAATACCTGCAGGGCACATACACAGTGAACTGCATACTTCATATGGGAAGTCTGCAGTACCAGACGTGGGTACGTAAATTTAAAAGTGGTCCAGCAGTCATTAAAGACTGTGTTTATCACCAAGGGTTTAAGAAAAGTTTGTGCCCGATGGGTGTCTCACATATCAACCGAGGCGCAAAATGCCTATACAGTCAAATATGTTAAAGAAACGCTGAAAAGTTTTCAAATTTAAATGGTCAAACAATGTCAAAGCTGTAAACATGCAATGAGAACTACATGTACTTTTATGAGCCAAAGCATCGTGTTTACAACAGACAGTGACTGCGAAAGAAGTGACCGTAGACCAGTTATTACAAAAAGAAATAAAAGTTTCCAAAACATTTTGCATTCCTGATGCACTAATTCCTACATCGTCAGGAAAGTCAGTCACTGGAACAATCTATAGAGACAAAGTACTGAAAACTGTTAGAACGAAAGTACGAAAAAAAAAATGAGGCCAAGGACTGGTCCTCACGGTGTCTAGTTGATCCATGACAACGCTGCGGCTCACAAAAGTACCATCGTTCAAAAGTTTGAGAGATGAAAAAATTGTCCAAATCAATCATTATTTACAAGATCTAGGTTCTACTGACTTTTTTCAACTTCCAAGAATGAATAAGATATGCTGGCTTGGCGCAAATAGTTATTGAATAAAGCACTTCGGAGTATTCGGAGTATTATTTTCCAGTTATTTAAGAGCATAACGAGGGGAGACCAATCTGCATCGTTCACCCCATGGATTTCTCGTTCACTGAAGTACCTGGATACCTTGAGGGGATGAACTAGATTTGAAGTCTGCAACAGACCGTGTACCCTATTCCTGCAATATTGTCATTATTTTTAGAATGACCCTCGTAAGCATATTTTACCACACCATTTCGATCCCTGAAGAATGTTCAAGCTTTACGTCCTTCGTTTTTCAACATGATTTTCGTATTAGGTTAATCCTCACATCAACACAACATTAGGTTATACTTTTAAAGCATTAAGTATTGTAAATCCCAAGCAAGGTTTCGAACCCAGAGCGGAGGGTGACGCAGACTTTAACACTCAACCACGGAGGCCCATGATCAGTACGATGCAATCGGATGCAATAAAAAATCGAACCGATAGCAATGATGTTTCAACCTTGTATATTTCAAACCCTTAGTACAATTTATGCATGACAGCTAAAAAGACTTTTATGTCCTGTACAATGATTATGGATGCGCAGGCTGGTCAGGATCCATGCTGGTCGCAAACCCACTATGTTGGTTTTCTCATGGCACGGCTCATTTACTCGTATAGTCAAATGTTGCCTAAATAGCATACGGTGATAATTGCCTATTGCCGATACAGGCAGAATCTAACACACCCTGTTCTCGTTGAACACACAGTTTTAAAATTATAAAAAATACTATTAACAGAATACTCTGTGGAATTATCTGTCTTTCTTATCATATTTCTGAAATTGTACTACGCACAATATTAATAAACTTATAAACGACATTGTACACTCGTGTGACAATGATAGACGCACAATTATGTTGTTTATAATATAGAAACTACTACATCAGGCAAGTTGCCTGCAATATTTTATCTGACACATGCACTTACCGTTCATACTGAGGCGTCTATAGTTGTCTAAATTTGCAGTGAGTTCTCATTTTTTTAATTTATACATTTCCTATCTTATCTCTACGGTTATGCTGCCCTGTATTTACTAGCAGATAACAGATCAAACGTTATTTCATTTAAAGCCACTTTGTTACGTGATAAATGAAAGTTTACAGTACATTGTACCACTAAATTATTTAAGAATATCGTTATGTCGGACAATACGTTCATAATTATATTTTATCTTTAACCGGTCGTTACATGTTTTTCCTATGTGTTGACTTCCTAATGTATGAGATATATACAACGCAATACATAGTACCCGTGAAATGATTGATAAAATTTTAATACTTTATGAAGAGCACTACACTTTGAACAGTACGGTGCCCCTAAAATGACATGTTACACACTTTTTTTCCACTTAGGTAATGTGAGACTTTTTTTATGATTTCGTTTAAACGAAATCATTTCGTTTTAACGAAATAACTTAAATATCATTTCGTTTTAACGAAATAACTAATTAGTTTAAACGAAATGATTTCGTTTAAACGAAATAACATTTCGTAAAAACGAAATGATTTCGTTTAAACGAAATAACTATTTCGTTTATTAATAAACGAATTAGTTATTTCGTTAAAATGAAATAGTTATTTCGTTTAAACGAAATAGTTATTTCGTTACAACGAAATAGTTATTTTGTTTTAACGAAATCATTTCGTTTAAACGAAATAAAAAAAGTCTCACATTACCTAAGTGAAAAAAAAGTGTGTAACATGTCACTTTAGGGGCACCGTAGAACAGAAAACTGTGTAACGAACTAAAAGGGTAAGAATATAAATGACCTCAGCAGTAGATCAATTAGGACAATAAAGAATTCTGTAAGTAATATTTTTATTGCCATAAAGGAATCACGTTTATCCTCTAAGGAGAGTAAACGTGTGTTAATGAGAAGATATGACCTTTGGGCTGACTTGATAGAAGTGTGCCTGAATGTGACAATTTGTTGATTAGTGTATAGGTTACAACAGATGATCATTATCATGATTATTGTGGTCAGCATTTTTTTTTTGCAGATTCAGATTCGTTGGGGGCTTATAAACATTTCCTAGGATGAATCTTCATCAACAACATTTTTGATTTTCATTCTGTGATATTGTTATTTCTTTTATGATATCATTAAATATCTTTATGCCTTTTATCAGTGAAGTCATTGTGACGTTGGATAATTTAAGATAATATACATGCTGTTTTGGTATGATTTAATGAGTTAAATATATAAGAAAACAACAAAAAAAAAAAACAAAAAAAAAAAAAAAAAAAAAAAAACAACATAACATTTTTGGACATCTCTAAATATGATTAAAAACTTGTAATGTATGTTCTTACTTACATCTAACGATAGCTTGGGATGCGTTCTACTATCTAATCAGTTCTGCGATATCTTCAGCTCATATTATGACATTCTTAATTTCATGATGACATTAAATATATTTTAAATTAGTTATATATTTAAGTATAGCGCATTTAATGATATCACAAAATATATTTTAAGATATCATTTAATGTATTTTGTGATTTTTTAGATTGTTTTATAGATACCATGAAATGAATAAATGAAATATCAATATCTCTTAGTACAATTTTCGACATATATTTAAGTCGATTTAATGATATCCAAAACACATATTTAATATCTGGATTTAAAAGTATCAAATCATGTTAAAGAGACCAAATAAGAAATGAAACATCGGATCCAGTCAGGGTCATTTAAAAGACGACTGCACCAAAATGTCTGCGAGGTTTAGATCTAGTTGATGACCGTCTCTTTATTCCGTCTAAACAATACATACATGCACAAACTACCGAACTAAAAGACTCATCTTCAGCTGTCACAACCGCTATCAAAAGTACAAAACGGAGACATTTATTTGCATCAAAACGGCACTTTACTCGACATGCAATCAATCCTCGTGTTACCTAGAACATCCTCTATGGTTAAAGCTGACTTTAAAATATAACTATCGAAATTGCCATTATAATTGTCATTTCTCGAATCAAATGTTAGGCTGATTTTGGGGTTGGACATTTTGCTTGCATGCTTGCAGGATCATCCCAAATGACCAAAATATAGCCGACTTTAAAATATAAATACGAAACGTTAGGTAATGTACCCTGAAAAATCGTCAAGGGGTTGTCATGAAATTCGAGAGCTGGGCTGATTTTGTTACCGATTATTTTGCTTACAATTCAGGCTAGGTTGATCCGACATGACTAAACACTTGCCGACTGTGAAATGGTACGAAACTGTTGTCCTAATCATTTTCATTTTCTCCAGGAGGGGCTCGTAAACATTCGAATTTGGTATGACTTTTTGACCGAATATTTTGTTTTCAATTCATGCGGGGATGATGTTCAAGGATGACAAAGCACTAGCGGGCCTTGAAACAAGAGCACTGCCTTTTTTGTTCGAAGGCCCGTCTGTAAGAGATTTGTGTAACCCGATATACAAGAAAAGATTTATGATTCTTGGTCTTCTTATATGCCCATTGGTCAGAAAAAATGTATAAAGTTTCAAAGCTATAGTATTCAAGAAAAATAAATTTAAACAATAAATTAACCAAGAAATACACATTTTAGAAAGTTAGAAAGGGTGTTAATTATCATACAATGTGAGAGAGAGTTATGGTGCTTAACAAAACAAAACAAAATATCACTAAATTAACTTTGTCCCCAACTTAAGTACACATCGGCCGTCTGGTCATCTCACACTACAAAGAGCATAGATAACCTTGAGATGGTGCAGCGCCGTGCAATACGATGAGTAAAAAGAAAGACTACACCAGTTACTAAAGTATTTCAATAATGAAATTAAGTTTAGGTTTAAGGTCCTTTGAATACCGTAGAAATAATGCTAGGCTTATTATGTTTCATAGAATTTACAATTACGTAAGGTGGGCCGGTGGTCTAGTGGTAACACGCTTGACTGTCAATCCAGAGGTCCGGGGTTCGAATCCCGGTCCAGGCACTGGAAATTTCTGAAATACTCTTGAGTGTCTCCTACCTAACAAATTGGCCTGTACTGGTTTTTCTCTGGAAAGACGGCTTTGCGTGTATAGGTGCTATACACCGGGCACGTTAAGGAACCAGACTGTCTATTCGCAAAGAGCTAGGCTCAGTTAGCCGGACAGGCCTGTATCTGAAAAGGATTTCTCTCACTCTGTCCCTCTCGTCAGATCGCTCTTAGATCGCTAGTAGAGGATGGATTTCGCGCCCTGTGTGGCTGCGTTTGCTATATGTAAAGCGCCTTTGAACGTGTTTATCATGAAAAGGGCGCTAAATAAATCGGGTATAATAATAATGATAATAAAAATTAAATGATCGCAAAAAAACTTCTCCCTTATTTCCAACATCCTAATAGGCATTTCTAGTCTATCACGATGCTGACCTGGATGTCATATGCCGATTAAGTATTGGGTTTTTTCTCAAATGCATTTAAGCATATACGCATGTAAAGATACAGGGCTGTAGCAAGCGGTTATTTTTTTCGAGGATGTTTTGTTTTAGAAAATGAGTCAGATAGATTTGTTACTATATCTAATTATATATAGCATTATTTCACTTCTTTTAATCGTTTAAATTTGCGCGCGTGCATGCGTCCGTCCGAGAAAATTGTCTAACATTGGAAATGCATCTTACTCTTACCTCAGCCAGATAGGCCAATGCTACACTTGAGTGAGTGGATTTGGCAAAGATTATGGCAAGTATTATCCGATCAGTAACTTTAATACTGAAATCTGTATTACTTCCTCAAAAATACGGCTAGTGCTATGCAAAACAAAAGCCCTGAAGTCAGGCGGTGCGACGTTTCGTTTAGTAGGGCGAATTTCGGCAGTGAGACATTCGGCGGGGTGACAGTCGACGGGGCGCTATAACGACGTTTGGCGGGGTGACGTTTAGCGGGGCGACGTTTTGTGGTGCAAGATTCAGCGGGGCACATTTGGCGGGGCGGGACGAGACGTTCTGATAGGTGACATTTAACAATGTTCTGCGGGGCGATGTTTTGCATGGCGCCATAATAACGTTTTGTTGTTATGTTGCTGCGACAGAGCAAACACCATACAAAAAGAATGGTAGCAGAAAATACAGTGATATACCGTGATACAGTGATTCCACTTTCCATATTTGCGAATACGGAAATAATATAGGTCGGCGCGTGATACGAAATAGTTAGCATGGGTTAGAGCTTTATAACTTGCAAATGTCGCCCGATCGGCCTGTCCATGTGGCTTCCAAAAATGAAAATACAGACTGTCGGTCGATCAGCCATATGGCTTTCAAATAAATACTACGACCAAAGTATCGTGCGGTCACCATATGGCTTCATAAGTGGCATTTTGCGTGGACAGTGCGAAATCTGGAACTTGCAATGCCTGTTATCGCAATCCAGTTATCATAGAATTGTTTAGACGAAATCCTGTGATACTAAGTCGAAATTTTGAGTATTAGATATATATAAAATCCAATTATTCCAACTTGTTTGGTTTTTTTTTTCAAATAAAGTTTTGGTGTATTTTCACTCAGTCTTTTTTTTTTACTAAATGGATTAGATTCAGTCTAAAAAGAATAATCTACATCATCACCAACATCATACAACTCAAGGTCCAGAACTCATGCACCAATATTTCATGAATTTTGCCCTCTTTTTACTGCCAAGCTGCCAGGTATTTTAGCTGAATTATGGACGTTTTTGGGCTTGGCATTGATTTGTTTTTGTTATTAAAATCGAAATGTCGATGTAGTAAAACTAAATTTCATGTAAGGTATACGAAACTGTTCAAAATGTAGGGCTAGAAAGGTACGTAACTCGAAATTAAGAGTTACATACTTTATTAAATAACACGTAGCTGGCATTAATGCTCTTTCGTATAATGCAGCCTTTTCAGTACGCCTAAAATTCTATAGTTTATATAATCTATTCTACGTTTATCCATTATATTACATCTATGTTTGATTGTTTTACATTTATATTATTGAAAACATGGTTACAAAAGTCTGAATTCAAAACGACTTCCTGTCGGGAAACTCATATACGTGTACAACTTCACTTTAAAACGTTAAAAATAACTGACAGACAGACAGACAGATAACTTTATTTCACCCAAGGTATTATACAATACTACATGACGATATGCAAATAAATTTGAATACAGCCAAAAACTAGTTCCGGTAGTAACCTGCAAAAAAAGAGTGCAATCAATTGTTAACAAATACATGTATATATGTATTGAGGGGGAACTCATTTACTCCTTCAACACAAATACATGATAAACTCACGATTAATAACAAATGCTAGGTAACAAAAGATGTATAGTTCATCGACAAAAGCATAGTAATACACACACACACAAAAGAGATTACGAAAAATATAAATTCAGTAGGAACTACATAATATGTCGCAATGATTTAAATTAAAGCGTAGGAGTACGTGACTAGGCTTTAATGACCTGTCATTCTATATTTAGACGAAAATAAGTGCTTGCTTATATGGATCAATAACAGCGAATTACGGATAGGTTACAAGTGTTCGGATTTACTCTAGGAGGTTTGTAGGTGATATATATTTACTATCTTAAGTGTTTTGTATTTTAATTACTAACTTTAAATCAAAGGCCCGAAGGGCCTGAGTCGGCTAATGATTGATGTACTGACAGTATAGTCTACCAGTTTCAGTTTGTTTTTAGTTTTTTTTCCCGAACTAAAGAGAGATTTTGTTACAATAAATGAAATGAACATTCGGTCGATGCCTAGTAAAACTTTGATTGACATTATAAAGGTATTTAAACCCAATATATTTCTCTAAAATTGAAGAGTGCTTCGCAGAAATAAAAGCGTTGAAAGTACAAACTACAATTTGACAGCTGACACTAAGATACTGCCCATGACTTTATATATTTTTCCATTAAACATTTGCCTCCGGCATTGCCAAAAGAGGTAATTATCGGCTGGTATATATTCGCACATGATAAAATTTAAATATGACAATTTATAATATTAAAATTTTACAGCGCGGATTGCCACATACAATTTGTAACGGATGGACGAAAGAACTGATACTTTACAGATATTATAATGGGCCTGGCGATAGCCTTGTCATATGTTAGGTATTGTTCAACCATATTATCAGTGATGTCAATTTAAAGTATACTTACTTTTGCGTTTAGAGATACTTGTATGTAAATGTTGCTGAGTGTCAATATATAGTATAACCGATAATAATAAATGTAGTTCTTTTTTAGTTAAAACTATCATTTATTCTATTTCAGACTTGTTAACCCCTTAAAAATCATGTCTGTTATCCCGAAGTCCATCCACTTTCAATTATCCATTTTGATTCATGTAGACAGACAGGCCCAGACTGGGCAGAAAAATGTTTGAGCCATTTTTACGTGATCGGTAGCAGGGTGGGTGTGGGCGGGGGTATTTCTTTCCGCTTTAAATTGCAGTCAGATTTTGAAATGGGCATTGCGGCAGGTGGTAAAAGGGCAAATGTATCAAACTGTAAAGTGGCAATATGGGGGAAGGGTGTGGGAGGATACCCCCTCCTGCAAGTAGGGTTTGGGGTATTACCACAAGAAATTTTTGAATATGTAGACCCTTGATACAGCCTTAGGTGCGATTTTAACTGAAAATCTTCTGTTTCAATTTCTAAATATTACCTAGATTCTTTCTAGTATTACAATATCCAAAGTATGACTGTCACTTCATCTTTTTACTTTCAGATCATGCCTCAGGACTAGAATATGAGTCTGATATAGATTATATGTAGGTGTAATAAAAATAAATTCTAGCATCATTTCTGTTACAATAATATCTATCATGTCTGTTACTATAATGTTAAAATTTCATAACACAGCTCGATATTTACCCAAAATATTATATCCAGATACGATTACACTTTTCTCCAGTTTCAACAATATATTTTACAAATTGTGATGATACGAAGACATTTAGCAGCAATTGGCAGTATCTGACATTGAAGTTTACGGTTAAATTACCTCTTATTTAAATCTTTTCATAAAAAAGTTGTTCCGTTTCGTCAAAGCAGCCAAACATAGACGATCTACTTTCGATTTCAAAAACTACAAGAAAATACAATTTAATGTTTTGCCGATTTGTTTATTTCTCGAAAAATAAGAAATAAAATCATTTTTAATATCAATAGTAACTAAACAAACCAGTAAGAGCTTCTTCTTCCGATAATTTATCCGTTTACTGACTGCAAAATTCAACCCACGCAAAGTCGTAGAAGCGTTGTTATAAACAGGTCACGCGTGTTCGCCGGCAAGTGTCCAGAATGTAGTTAGGATTCATCCACGAAGTCTCGCGGAAGAATTAACGTACTGCACATATCTTATTCGGGTCATTTAAAATGAAGCTGTCATAATTTAATTTCATCGATGTGGTAAACTCTTTGATAAGAGACATTCCAATGCTTTCAGAGGTACCCACTCAATAAAATACTAGCAGTATGTTCTGGAACTATATTTTGTCTTTCGCTGGATGTTACGCCAGCTTTGTAAGCCTGCGCAATTCATGTAATGCACAGCGCAATAAATTTGTTATTTGCGCAATGATTTGAAGATTATTTTTTGAAACGGACAGGGTAACAAATGGATCATTTGGCTAATAAGTTAATATGCAGTTTTTATTTGAATTTGTGAACATCATATTTGCTATTTTGTGACAAAAGGGCATAAAATTCGTCACCATAATCATATGCGCAAATGTATTACCAAATCCCTCAGAATCGTTATGCGAGTTTATGCTTAACGAGTTACCGCGGAAGAAAATACGTGGCTTTATTCGAGTATTGCACAATTACAAGTCATAAATATGACAGATTACATCGTATATTGGTCATAGCAAATAGGATTGACATAAATGAACTTCATTCGATCAATGAATTCTTTGAAATTAGAGACAATCTAATGGAACTACATCACTTCGCTGTGTTGTGAGGCCATTTAAGAATGAGAAATCGGGAGTTAGCAAGGACTCGTCAAACGGTTGACAGCGTTTAGCCGACTCAAAACAAAAAGGTTTTTTTTGCATATCTCCAATTGGGAGCTTAACTTAACTTAACTAAGCGGTGACATTCCCAGAATAAGGTATTAACCACCAGATTGATATGAAATAAATGAATAAAGTTATAGCATTGATGCTACTCTTACACCACGTTATATCACTTGAGTATTTTGAGATGTCCCTTTACACAGGTAAACAGGTAAATACGTCCTTAATCGGGTATACACACTCGTCATCGGGATAGATTAAAAATGTCTATTAGGAATACCTGTCTCATGCACCCGTGTTTATATTGACATAGAATATTTCAAACTATTTTTGCCTCACCTAGTTTGGACTCCTTTAAGCAGGCTGTCTCAGAATAAAACTATTAGGTTAGTAAGGAATTTTGATAACATTTACAATTTTCTCATTCTTTTCTAACTTATTTTACACTTAACATGATATCTTCATTTATTTCACGCTCTCACTGTCTACGGGGAACTTTCCCAGTAGTGTTGTAAATAGTCACAACAAACGGACGAATAAATATAGGAAGGAATGTCAAAACTTGTGTCGCTGTTCAACTGTTGCTATATACATTTTGTATACCATGATTATTAATTATATTTGGTTCTATTTAATGTGTACAGTGACATAAGATTTACCCTCTTTGAAAAAGCCGGTGTTTCTGCTCCTAAGTTCATGAATCTATGTAGAAATGTTAAGATGTTATATTTCAATGATGATAATCTTGTAAGAATCTTAACCAAAACTTGCTTCTTAATACTACAAAAAGACACATGTGTAAATATTTTTTGATACGTGCACATACCTTATTTACCTTCTTTATAACATCAGTGTAATAAATGCTAACTAAGTCATCACCAGTCTGACTTTGGGTGACACGGTTTAGCCAGTCATAGTAATGTTTACCTTTAAAAATTCAGTGTTTACTCACACTTCAAGAAATATTCTCTTGAACGTATTTAACTGTTACTGTATTGAAATGGTGCACACTGAATAAGACGAAATGACAATGAACCTAATGTAATGTATTACCCTGACTCATTTTAATGTAGTTGGTCTGTTAATTGCTTTGTACCTCGTTTTGGATATATTTTTGTCCATCGGCCTGTCACCAAGCACCTAAGTAGCTTTTTTGGTTTTTGTACTGGTGTATTTCATCGCGGCCTTTATTTACGATCTCATATTAACTGCTTTTTTTATGCTGACGTCACTTGTTTGTATTTCAGATACGATACAAATCAGGAAGTTTTAAATCAAGCTGTGTTTTACAAATTCTCTTTAAACATTGTGCAATTAACTGGATATGGAAAATGTAAGTTAACTTTTTTATTTGAAAGCCGACTAAATTGCTTCAAACCTAGGGAAGAACATACAAAGAAGACATGTTTCAGTGAAACTCGAATATCTCGAATATCTTGAATAAACATATAATATTCGTCATCTGAGCGCAAAAAGTCGATAAGTGTTTCTTTATATCAATGCCGTTATCCGGTTTTTGCGCTGATAAGACGATTATAACAATTACAGTAAACTTTAAAGCGGCACAAATATGATGATACACTAGGCTAGCGGATTAACACAGTAGTGTAGAAGTCGTTTAGGTTTTGGGGACGTTGCATTTTAACAAAAAAAAAAACATGTAAAATTGTAAAACTAGAATCTTATCTTATATCTATAAATAGTTGTATAACACAATAAGCAGAAAATATAGAAACAAGTTTAGAATATATAGAAACAAGTGTGACTTTCCTTTCGAATATTCATCTTTGTTTTGTCCCTTTCCACCAACACGGTTTGATCCCTTTCTCTATCCCATCCCCATTTTTGCGTCTTGCCTACAATTAAAATACATATTTGTTGTTGTATTTTGGAAGCAACCCGTCCGCTATATTTTCAATTATAGTTTCTTTGGTGGGCCTACTTTGTGATGTAAGGTTCTGGCTGTGCTTGCTGAGCACTGCTTCCGGGAAATTTGACAAAGCTCATATATTTTCTCGTACATAATCTTGATTGTCAATCTAACTACCGTTGTGTCAGTTTAAATTGTTTCTTTGTTTCTGTTGGCAATTTATTACATGTACTTGGTTTTCGTTATACACAACTTTTTTATATTTATACTATAAGAAATTTCTCCTCTAGATTTACAAAAAAACTTTTTTTTTGCGTTCATATAGTCCATTTTTTTTTAAATATTACATGCACAAGATAAACTGTCTTACGTTAAACATTGAAAACCCTATACTGCAACTATACATGGCTTTTTCGAAAGTTCATCCTCAAAGAAAAGGGAAATATATCTGATAACATTCCTATTTCGTCAGAGTGTTCTTGCCCATATAACAGTAAGATTGTGTTTTTAAAGTAATTTTATAGTACATGTTAAATAATTATATCGATAACGATTGTTATCATGTTATGCAACTAAAAACGTGACAGTTAACGTAATGAACAGTAACACACATTTTCTAACAGTAAATGACACAGGTGTCAACTCAGTTTTTGAGGCCCGTATAGAGATATAAAACATGTTTAAGTTGGAATTTGTTTTCTCCAATAATTTATAATAAGGTAAATATATCGCAGACGTGATATGACTTCATACAGTTTTAATCACAGAAATTAAATATCCAGGCTATTATTGTGATCATCAGTGTTTTCATGCAAAATAATGCATAAATGTCACGTATAACAAAAGAAACCCTTGCACTTAAAATTGTCATGCTTGGTCACAAAATTGTGCACTAGTTTATCTTACGCAAATCAGTAAATTAATAAGCATCATGATAAAAACACGTATAATTAGTAGTGGTATGATTTAAATATGCTTGACTTTCATGGTTATAATTCAGAAGACAATGTTAATATTTTCCTGAAATGGTGCTCTAAGCGTATTTTACTTCTGGCAGCATATGTTTCTACTTTTTGTATTAACTTTCTTAATCATTTTAAAAACAAAACAAAGAATCCGGTTCATTTTGAAAGTTTCCAGATGTTGTTGAGCTGAACGTTGGTGGAAAGATGATGACAACATTGCTGAGCACTCTAACAAAGGACCCTGACAGCATGCTGGCCGCCATGTTTAGTGGACGTCACGTGATAAGCAAGGACAAAGATGGCCGCTTCTTCATCGATTGCGATGGGCACCTGTTTATACACATTTTGAATTATCTACGATTTGGTAGTTTACCGCCAACAGAAAGTATTTTGGAAGTGCATGAAGTTGCGGTATACTTTAACATTCAACCACTTGTAGAATCATTAGAAAGGTACCACATATTACAGTATCGAAAAAGAATAGCAGAACTCAAGACTCAAATTGATCTTCCTCGATATGAAAAATTAAAACAAGAGGCAATTGAGAAGATTTACTCATCTAGTGCAAGACCACATGAAGGCAAAACCTTGCATATTGTTACTGATTCAAACATTTGCAGACATGGATATGACACGTCAAATTTTAAAAATAACTGTAACGTTCCTGTCCGTGATAATATAAACATATATTTGACCGCCAACTACAACATCACAAAAGAATTTAAAATATGTTTAGCACATGAATTATCCGACCTCGGATTTGGAATATACAGTTACGTATATAACACAGCAAAACCATTTAAAGGCAATTGCTTATGTGGTATTCAATGCCATCATATTGCACTTCTCGCACACAAAATTGTGTCAGTACATGATGAAAAGTACTGTGTTGCGTAAAACATTTTAATGAAAATGATTCGAATCAATATATGTTCACGTTTTCTGAAGAAAACAACTTGTACCTGTTTCCTGAATAATACTGTTGTCCAGCGTTTACGGAAATGAGACGAGAACTTATTTTCAGTCGGATTGTGAAATGGCAGTGAATGTGCATTATCATTTACAGTTATTACTCTAGACAAACAATTCAAAGCGCAGCTTTAGAACTAATTTTGCACTGTTGCCTTTCATTGGCCATTCATATGTCATGTGCTTCTTTTTATTTAAATACCATAGATTTTTATAGTGATTCAGAATATATATTTGTAAATGTTTATGTGGATATGTCAAAGTAAACACAATATAGAGTACAATATGATTGTGTATATTTTCAATCTAAGCACAGTTTATTGTTTTCTGTTCACGGTTCCATCCATCCTTCCGGCACTGATGTTTCGCAGTAAATATTTTTTAGAACGACATTCGTTTAAATAGAATTTCTTATAGGTACTCTTTACGCGTGACGTTTCGCGAGCGAAATTTGTAAATTTGTTCTGAAACCTCTAAGAAGACAGTCATGAAATAAAACGTAAGTAACTGTTGTCTGTTGATACGTGTAAAATCGAATTCATTTTTCACTCGCAAATCCTAGACTGTACAGTTTGAAACAATATTTTGATGTCACTCAGTGAAAGTTTGGGATTCTTCGATGACACAAGTTACCGCAAAATGTTTATGTGCGTTTAATTAAGAGAATGTTTGAAATATTTGCCTTAAAGGGACTAACCCACATATTCCAGGCGAACACATAATTTCTCACAAAAATCAATAAAAATTAGTACTCTAAAAGTGACTAAATGTACAAAGGTTTTTATATTATGCATGAAATGAGCGTTCAGAGAACAGACTTGTTGGACAATTTAGATAATCAAACTTGAGTTTGGTCTGCTGTATTGGCAGCTGTAAAAGTGGTTTTTTGATTGTGTCTTACTTGTTTTATCAATTTTATCTCTATGGCTGTGTTTGGAGTGTTTTGTGCTTCTACCCTTACCTTTTATCTTTTATCGTTTGATAATCATCATAACTGTACAAAAATGTCATTATATTTGACTGTGTATGTTTGTTATTACTTAGTCAATCAATAGCTATTCATACAATGCAGATATGTTTGTACTGCTTTTGATAACCCGTTTAATTCTTTTAATGTTTTGACAGTCAATAACACTGTTTAAATATTTGATCAAACAAAGAAATATGTCGTTTTTAGCACAATATTTCCTACCGTTGGCTAAGTGTTTCAATTAAGAAATATCATAATATTATCATCTTATATAGATCATCTTAAAGTGTATTTTTGTGTATATCAAGACAAGGGAGATTATGCATATCAAAATGTAATATCACAAAGGTTATTGTCCTTGATAATGATAACATGCATAACTAATTTTGATCATCCCATCAATTTCATTCAAACCATAAATGTACTAACGAATTACCAAGCATTATTTTACTGCAAATGAAAATGAGCTAACTGTATCTTTTTTCCCTGTACAAAATGTATCAAATATGTATTCTTAGATGTTTAGGTGTGAATTAACACATTAAATCCGAACGATTTACATGTGATGTCATTATATTCATCTAGCGCCTTGCTTTTATTGCCCGCAATTTTTTTACACTAAAATATTCTAACTTAAAGATAATTTTCAACATAAATACTTACAAATTTAATCATAAATAGAATTTCTGTAAAATATGTAGATATTGATAATCATGTTTAGTATATGTTTGTGACCTCGACCTTCAATCTCGGTCACAAACATGTATTAACGTCAGTAGAAGCCTTTAAGATATGCTTGTGACCTCGGCCTTCGGTCTCGGTCACAAATATTATTGCGGGCTTCTGAAGACGTTAATGTACAAAGAACGTGTATTATCCCTACAAAAGTTCGTCCCCTTTACGAATTCACATTTTTGTAATTTCCTTTTTTTGGAATTTGAACAATAATATCTCTAGTCCATGTCTCATGATACTCTTTGATGTGAAATGATTAAATTTAACAGTTTACAAATTACCACGATATTGTTTAAGAACTTTGTAGCAGCGGAATCGTGACAATTACTAACTCTTTATAAGATTTCAGTACGGAAAGCCGTGTGCGCTTTGGGCTTTAATATATACCTATATAAATTCTGTAAATAATCGGCTTGTATTTCACAATTAAATATGAACAGACAGACAAATATTCCGTATTGTACCTTTTAAATTCCGTATTGTACCTTCCGTATTGTATGCTGCCGGACTATTTTCATCAATATGCATGGCCCAACACATTTCTATAAATAGCGCACATAAAAACTTCACTAAGTTCCAATTAATATCAATAAACATTGAAGATTTCGCTCAAGAACAAAACAAGAATCAAAATGGTAAAGGTATATAATAAAAGCGTCATTATAACAGTATCTAGATCTGGGACTTTGTATTCGGCTCTCGTGGATTTTGCAAGGTCGGATCACACTCGGCGCTTGCGCGCCTCGTGAGACCCGATCTGGCAAAATCCACTCGAGCCGAATACTGCATCCCAGATCAAGCTACTGTTATAATAACCCTATTTTATTTACTTGCGAAGAATACCGAATTGTCTAATAAATAATTACACGGAAATTGTCGATTGTCGTCACAGGTCCACTACGTTAAGAAAATCGACAATTAATGGAAATTGGTACTTGAAAAAACTGTCATTTAAAATGCAATATGATGTTGTTTCTTTTTTACCTTATTATAGCTACGTATTTTTTCAAATTTTCAGTATTGTTTCACCGAACAATTTGTTTCGACAAGTGGAAGTATTTTATATAATACTGGCTGCATGTATTATAAGGTATTTGTTTGTATACTTTAGTTGAAATAGGATGGAAACAAATTCTTACACTTTTCGTTTAATAGTATGTGATTGGCATAACATCTTAAAACTACATTATGTAAAACAGTGGGCAATGCTGATCATTTTTATCAACTGTTACCTAATTATTTATTTTGCCAATCTTTCACTTATATGATTTAAAATGAATGTTCAATTATGCATATCTGTAACCTACTTCGTTCGGCGTTTATATGCATGCCATAACGTATAAGAGTTTGGAACATAGGAATACTAAACTTCCTACAATTGGGAAATAGATTTTTAGTTTTGCGTGCCTTGTTGGCAAATGAAACACGATTTTCAATTCAGATACATCGTAATCTAATTACGAAGGCCGAAGGTTTGAATGAATAATTACGACGCATCTGAACGACACATCTTTCTGCTTTTTCAAATATAATTTATAATAGTAAATAACAAAATCATTTAATTATTATACTGACTGCTTAAACATCCATGAAAGTAAGCACTGAATGTCTCACACTTATCTTTGAACATTTTATCAAATTTGATTAGAAATTAATATTTTTAGCGTTGTAATGTCATTCGAGACAAATTTATTGGAACGCTATCGAGTAATGTAACAAGACGGAGCAGTGTTGACATTTCAACGTGTACTGAATGTTGCCATGGTGATTTCTGTAACAATCAAGGATGCGGAACCAAAAGTGTAGTAGATTTGAAAGAAGACCTACAATTTAAAGCAACATTCAGTTATTGGTTGTAAAAAGAAATTTGACAATTAATTAATATAGGAGCAGATTACTTTAAATTTTCTGATGCTTATACATGTGGTAATTCTGAATAAGTAAACGCACACATTTAATAAAGTCTTTAACCCACCATTCGCTTATATGTACCCTAAACGCAACGCAGATTTCTTATATGGACAAATATTTTTTCTTGAAAGATGACCATTGGCCTTCTTCAAATTAATAAATATCTGAACTATTCTATGTTTTAAAATCACCTGTTAAATGTTATTTATTTTAAAAGCTGTTGATTTACTTATGACGCGCTGCTTGAAATATAATATCAAGTATGTAACACTGGTAACATACAACTATATCTATCTGCATCTTGTAGCTGCTCCAGTTGAACAACGTGGACTGTATTGTTTCCAATGTGACGCCCTTCTGGATCCAAAGGCTTGCACGAATGTAGCTGTCTGCTTACAGAATGAAGTAAGACTTGTTTTGATATTTTTAAATATCTGTTTCAGAAATACATACTATTATTTTCCTTAAATTATTTGATTGTATCGCCTATTTAAAACTGAATAAATAAATTTTCTTTCTACATATTCTTACGCAGTTCAAAGCGTAACAGAAATGAAAGAGGAGAGAATTTTATAATGAAAAATCAGAACTGCCCCTGGTGGATTCGAACCCGAGTCGCAAGGTTGGAAGGCCAATGCTCTAACCGCTGAGCCAAAGAGTCAACTCCCTGACGCAGTTATCAGAGATTGGTTTGAAACATGAGGCTGTACTACTTGAGCGACCGTAACACTTCCCCTCTTGGAAGAGGCAACATTTATGATGACGTGAATACCATTTTGGCATAGAAGTGCCATTTAGGGCATTAGATAAAGTCCAATCCCGGACTAGCCCCCATTTTCCGCATTTCAAAGCGTAACAGAAATAAAAGAGGCGAAAATTTTATAATAAAAAATCAAGAAAAGCCCCTGCTGGGATTCGAACCCGGTTTGCATGGATGGAAGGGCTATGCTCTAACCATTGAGCCGAAGAGTCGATTCCCTGACGAAGTTGTCAGACATTGGTTTTAAACATAAGGCTGTACTGGAGCGACCGTAACAATATTCATTTACAATTCGATTTTTTAGTCTTCATTTGATATGAAAAACGTTGTAACGCATAAACATGTACATATTGTATAATATAGGAATCCATACGTATTACATCAATATTATCTTTGAATTTTAAGCCATTGTGTTAAAACTTTCAAAATTTGAGTTTTGATCATCTATAAAAGCTATATTTATTCTATTGAAACCTTATGAACTGAGGACTCCCTACTGTATTAAAAGGAACTCCAAAATGGACAAGAGAAATGCAACGTGAATGTTTAATATCAAAACTCTGTTATGCAAGAAGAAACTAAAAAAGATAAGAAATAAGCACATTTAATTCATTTAGTACAAATAGCCGCCGGTTTCTTTTTGCCACGCCGGTATTTGGCAAATTCAGCCCATATTTATACGCGCTTTACAAAAATGAAAAGTGCCTTAAATTGTTACATTAACCCACCTATTTTAAAGTTAGTATGTTTTGATATGATATCATAACTAGTTTTTTGTTAATCAGTACGAGAAAATTACATTTGCCATGGCAAAAGCGGTTTTGCCATGGCAAATCGGTCTTTTGCCATGGCAAAATGTGTTGCCATGGCAAATAATTTTGCCATGGCAAGAAAATTCATGATTTTGCCATGGCAAAATTGCCATGGCAATTTTTTTTTCATTTTTCTTAAAAAGTGATTTTAACTATTTCCAAACGGATGTATTGGTAGAAATATGTTGTTTCATATCGATAACTCAGTTTTTTTTATTTTGCCATGGCAAAAACTGGCCATGGCAATTTTGGCCATGGCAAGATTCTGCCATGGCAACTTGTGCCATGGCGTTTGGCAAGGAAA
>NW_026463729.1:0-68143 GCF_021730395.1 Mercenaria mercenaria
ACTCAGAGATAAGATTGCATTGTTGAATATTATGATATTAGGAGCCTCTTCCATGACCAAATGATTAAGATGGCTAACTTCCAATCATTTGCCCCTCGCCAATGTGGGCTCATAACCTCAGTTGAAGTGTATAATTCTTTCACCTGATGAAGCTATTCATCCCGCTTTCTTACCTTGAGCTGATAATTGACCCTGCCCCCCACCCCCCCCACCCAAGGGCGGATTTTCAACACCATTATTTTCCTAAACCGTATGGTAGTTGGCATTGACAGGCAAAAGTTTGCAAGTTCCTGTTGGGGCTTTTACGAGTTACGAAGATTTAAAATACGTTACTATGCAGATTTTCACTTAAATCACCATTTATGCTAATATAATATTATAAACATGTCAATTGTTCAATTAATCACAATAACATAATAAATAAGACATTTACACATGTTTATGGATTTACAATTGAAATTATCATTTGTACTTATCATTTTAGGGGAACAAATGTGATGTATCATCTTACGTTATTCTGTTTGAAAGTACTAGAACATTCAAAAATATATCAACATATATGATGTTTTTAAGTTATAAAATAATGGTAATGACCAATACACAGCTCAATAATTAGTAGAATTATAATACAACTACCCCCAGAGTTAGCTGATTCAAAATGTCACGAATAATACGTTACCTTTCCAAAAAACATCGTATGACTATTTTTGTTATTTTTTAATTTATATTTTTGATATAATTTACACATATGGTTAGAATTTTTATACATTGGACTAAATTCACATTTACAGACATAAACATTATAAAATAAATTTATACAGACTTTATAATTTATTAGACAATTGCCAATATTATTTATCTAAGTATATTCAAAATAAAGCTCTCTGCATGTACCAGTATGACTGCATATGATAATTATCACAATACAAATAAATAACAGCACCGCAATGCGGAGCAATATACGCCTGAAGGTATGACCTTTGACCCCTAAGTGTGACCTAGACCTTGAAGTAAAAATGCTATACACTATACCAGGGTCGACACTCATACTAGGGGCGGAAAAGCCTTGAATTGTGGTTGATGATGATAAATTCAACTGCATTTAATAGACTCTGGTCGAGAAGAGAAGCTCCTTGTCAACGATTTGTTCTCCAACATGATTATCCTGGCCATGTAATGTTGATCCTCCTCGCTGATAGGCTGTTCCTCCTATGACCTCTGACAGTGACTTCGGTAACCTTTGACTGTATTCCAACTACACTCCCTCTGTTCTATAAAATGGGTCACAAGGGTGGCAAGTATAACTGAATCACACAGTGGACAGACTAGATTCCCCCATGGGAGGTTAATTACTATATAGAAGCGGTTATCCAATACATCTCTTATAATAACAAGAAATAAGGTCATGGAATACCCTTACTGACCTAAGTTCATAAAGCAAGGACCATAATGCTGACACTACTGCATACCAGGGGATACACATACTGGCATCAGTTCATTAACTCATGGGTTTCCCGGAGAAGCATCCCAAATTAAGGTGGAAGGTCGCTGACTTCAAATCAATTGCCCCTAATCGATGTGGGTTCGAGACTCAGTCCGGGCGTTCAATTATTCATGTGCGGAAGCCATCCAGCTTGCTTACGAAAGGTCGGGGGTTCTACCCAGGTTGCCGCTCGTGATGAAATAATGCATGGAAGGGTACCTGGGGTCTTCCTCCACCAACAAAGCTGGAAAGTCGCCATATGACCTATAATTGTGTCGGTGCGCCGTTAAACCCAACAAAATAAATAAATAAATTTCTAAAACACAGCCAAGATACCTTGCTAAACATACACATCTGGGTTTTCCGGAAAGCTCGGGGGACACCAAACAGATGGACAAGATAAACCTGGGGTGCCCAGGAAGCTGGTGAAACTCCAAACAAACGGACGCAGTTTCTGCATCTATTGCCGGACTGCAGGGGTTTGCCTCTGCTGACCCATATCTGAAAGAGAATCCAAAGCAGGTGATCCGTGACCCGAGGTCCCTTTCCCCAGGTTTCTAGCCCAAGGATCTCTGTTGCTTAAACAGGACTGGTCCCGCGACAGGTCCCGAAACTCCAATTCCCATCTGGAAGGGGCTCGTGCTTCAACCCAAGTACAAAGAAGTCAAAGAATTTTGTGGTTAAATATAGGTTGTCTGCACAGCCATATCTACCGTCAGTTCTAGGGACTGCAGTCTCACACTGGAGATAAATCTATCTTGTCGCCACTTAACCAAATACACAATTCCAATTACTGAAATATTGTTAGCAAGCGACACCAAACCACAACCAGACCGAAAAGTGAGACTCTGGCACAACGTGCCTCTCCTGGTCTGTCCATCACAACAGGAGACCTGAACACATCCCAAAGACCCTGCACAAAAATCCTTCCCACTCGATGTTTCCATAATTGTGAAAAGCCATGACAGGAGCAAAGTCCATATTGTACTTGTTGTCATAACCCAACCCTGTTCCCCCATACTGTGCACAGAAAGGTTCTAATCTCTGAATGAAGGGATGAGTAAAACTGAGACACATATCCCCAAACAAGGACACTTCAGTTTGCGACGCAGGACAGGAATCGCTCGACATATATTTGTTCCACAGTTGCTGCCATGGAGAAGGACTTGAGGTACATTCACTTAGTTTAAATGCGGGATAATGGAACCCTGGTAGAGGTGGTGGTACTGAAAAAAATGACACAGTTTCTAGTGGCGGCAATCACCAGGCCTTGTGAGCCCTCATGGCTAGACAATCAAGGATAAATTCACTGTTGGTTCTCCAACATGATTTAAAGGCAATGCCCCAGTCTGATTGAAGAGCAATACCCTAGCGAGCCATTGATGTTTAATGGGGTTGCTAGTTTGAAGACCAGAAACCTTTGGAAGGAAGTGGCCTCCAAACGTCACAAGTGTCGTCTTTTAGTTATAATATTCCCCGATAGTATTACTTTAACTCCGACCTTAGGTTCCCTAGAAACGAGTTGAGTATCGAATGACTGAATATCAAACTGGGCTTAAGTCTAGCATAAACTTGTCAAGGACTTTAGTGGAAGACAATGGTCATGACCATCACCCGTAAAGTTTGAAGTCCGATATTTGCAATCAAAAGAGATACTTTTGTAGGAACCCGCCTTAAGATTGGACATCTAATGTACCATTTTGCACCTTATTTTTACCTACTAGAGTTACATCAATTTCACTTACAGGATATCTAATTATGAGGCAGTTCCTATAATTGTCTTTTTGAACAAACATTAATATTATACAGCCCTGTATTAAAGAAAGTCCCTGTATTCCGGTCATGACCATTATTCGATATCAGCTCCATAAATGCTATATCTAAAGGGTATATCTACTTGAGGATACAGTCGAGATTGAAAACACGTTGGATGGAGTCTTTGATGATGAATGAATCTACTGCACATTCATAACAATCACATTTACAACAAATAGCAGTCAACAAAATATACAATATGTGTGCATAAACATGAACTTCTAAATATAGTAATATGTCTGTTTCAAATTTAACATTATAGTGCACTTAGTTTCCGGAAATGTCTGTATTTACTGCAAGTATGTAACTACAATGTGCTAAAATAACTGACATATAAATATTTAAGTGTTTAAAAGAAGTTTGTGTGCGTAGTGTTCTCATGAAGATGTAATCATGGGCCATGAAAATTAGGTTCTAGTTTCATAGTTTGATTGTTAAATGTGTGTGTTTAAAACTGAATGCAAAATATTTTACAAAGATAAAGTATTTGTTAACATAACAGAATACATGTAAATGTAATTTAAAAGTTTGTATGTTAGGTAACGTAAATTGTAACGTAGATAGTTTTATTAAATACATTTGTTTAAAGTTAAAATACAAAGCTACTAGTATGTTAAAACATGTTTTGATTTGTAAATTTGCTTTTAAAATGATAAAGTAGATTTAAAGTAACAAAACACAAGTATTTGTGTTCGGAAATGTAATTTGTGAGTTAGTTTATATAAATGCATGTGTTTTAAGTTAAACCTACAGTTTGAAATGCAAAACTATACTGTTAAAAACAGAATTGAATTGTTATTTTCAAATGATAAAGTATGTTTTAAAGAAACTGAAGACACGAACTATAATTTGTATGTTTTGTAACGTAAAATGTAACGTAGAATTAAATTTAACATATCTTACAAGTTAGAGGCTTGTTGATAAATGTATAAATAGTTGTATACTAATTAACTAAAATGTGTTAATATAAAATTGATATTGACATTTAAAAAAAATCATTTATCATGAATTGTGTATGATTGAAAAATAACACATTTTGGAAGAATGACGTTACATTTTAAGAATCGTTAAAACTCGACTTTCTCTTAACTTATATTGGCAATCTATATATCATTGTTTTTGTTGAACATTTTAATGGTTACTTCATTTTTGGAGTATCTGGTCATCTAAATTTGCAGTAAAAACTATATGCCAAAAAATGTTTTCTTTTTAGGATAACGTATCTTTTTCAAATATATTTTTTCTTTAACATTACATTTTAGACATTGGAATTTAATCAAATTGCAGCTTCTAATATACACCTTGAAATAACATATGCAAACTTGAAATGATTTACTAACATAATGGTACAATTTGTCTTTAAAAATTAATAAAACATTATAGGTTTTGAGGGTAACGTATTTTAAAGCATGGTTGCGGAGAAACGCCCCGCTAGCCAGCGGCGAACTGTTTCTGCCACACATTAGGGTTTCAAAAAAATATAGTCCACACAATTTCCCTTGTTGGGGTGGGGGAAGCAAACCCCCTTTTGGCTCATGGTCTAGTAAATGTGGTTATTCCGGCCAGGTACCCATCTGAAATAATGTCTGGAAGGTCACTTGGGGTCTTTCTGCATTATGAAAAGCTGGAAAGTCGACTTATAATTGTATCGGCGTGACGTTGAACCCCATAAAAATAAAATAAATATCCGGGAGAAAATGTTATGGATCTTACGGAGTAATTGCATAAAACAGGTATGATTAGATATTTATGTTATGTCCACTTATTGAATTAAAGTATTTGAACATTGAAAAGAGTACTTCTCCATCCGGGCACGCTGTTATATTGAAGCAGGCTTCGTTGTTTTTCAAATCCGTACAGGAGTAACACAGTAGAGCATCGTTCCCTGTATATGCAAATCAAAACAATATGTAAATAGATTCACTCTACAAATGATATATATAAGATATATGACAGGCTCGCTCCGATCATGTCTCATGCTCATCAGATGTTATGCAATGTTCAACCCCACTTGCTTTTGTTTACGTCTGTTGATGAGTATTTATTAGATAAGGGATGTTTAGGTCGGATCTAGACATACTTGACAAAAACACTAAAGTATCAGTAAAGATACCCGTTTTTCGTGAAAATAAAAATCTCCAGTTTTCCATTTTTTGAGCATAATTCTAAATGAAAATTCTTAAGTGGCTACAGCATTTAAAAATCTATTCTGGCTGAAATCCTGTTTAGGCAATATAACGTTTGCTCTTTGTCCCTTTTGTGCCCAACCAAAAATTGTATCAGATTAGAAACACAAATATCGCATGTAGGACAATTTGTTATGCGTGTTGCATATTTACTTTAATTTATACAGTAGAAGTCTCCCATTTTTCTTTTATAGAAAACTCTCTTTGAAGTTTCCAATGCAAATGTGCTATTGCTTTTAGCATGTAATGTTCATGAAAAGCAATCTTCTTAGTGGCGGAAAGTGAGATTTAAATAATTTTTTTGATTGTCAATAACTTTGAATTTTTGAATGAATTTTCAAATTATGTGGTACAATCATTCGATGTGTCGCCTGCTAGATTCAACGATTGTCAGCTCGGAGGTTAGTGTCAAAATAAGTTGTCAACATTTAAATATTAATTTTCTCCTTATATGCAATTTTATTTTTCATGGATTGAAGCTCACATAACTCATCATAACAAGATGATATGTGTAATGTATGGCTCAAAGATCAATGCCATATATAGAAGCTCCTGATAAACTATATTTATGAAACCGACTTACTACGTCATTAAAAGCGTACTATTCAAATCGCGGTCATGTTAATGTATAATAAACTCTTTTTATGTCTCCGGTGACGAGAAACTCGACACCTATAGTTTCCATCCAATTCATATAATACTTGGTATACACCATCAAATCGCATACTTTTTGCCCTTTTTGGACTTCGAAGTATTACTTTGTTAGAACATTCTGTTCCCGGTTCATTGTGGATATGGCTGGACATGCGCAGTTTGTCGGGACTTTTCTGTCCAGTTATTGTTTAGGAGTTATTGCCCCTTTTAAGATTTTGAAGCAGCAGGAAGGTGTGAATTCAAGTCCTACAGTTTCCATCCAATTAAAATGAAACTTGGCATACATTGTACACTACCAACACGAATTGGACATGCGCATTTTCCGGACTTTCATGGTCGATTATTTGGTCTCAAGTACATTGTTGTTTAAGTACTCAACCCCTACTGTTTCTTTTCAATTCATAAACAACTTTTTAAGCTTCATAAACATCAAGTACACATGCTATGTTTGTGTTCAATTGTTTAAGTTATGTCGCTTTTAGCTCATCTGAACATTGCTCAGGTGAGTTATTGTGATCGCTCGATGTCCGTCGTCTGTCTGTCTGCCAACATTTAGCTTGTGTATTCTTTTGTTTGTTTGTTTTGGGTGTAACGCCGTTTTTCGACAGTATTTCAGTCATGTAACGGCGGGCAGTTAACCTAACTAGTGTTCCTGGATTCTGTACCAGTACAAACCTATTCTCCGCAAGTAACTGAGCTTGTGTATGCGATAGAGGCTGTATTTTTCAACTGATCTTCATGAAATTTTGTCAGAATGATAACCTTGATGAAATCTAGGCAAAGTTTGAGAATGTATTATCTGCGTGTCAAAAACTAGTTCACTAGGTCCAATCAAAGAAAAACATTGTGTATGCGATAGAGGCTGTATTTTTCAATTGATCTTCACAAATTTTGTTCAGAATGATAATCTTGATGAAGTCTAGGCCAAGTTTGAAAATGTGTCATCTTGGGTCAAAAACTAGGTCATTATGTCAAATCAAAGAAACACCTTGTGCATGCGATATAGGCTGTATTTTTCAACTGATCTTCATGAAATTTTGTCAGAATGATTACTTTGATAAAATGTAGAAGAAATTTAAAAATGTGTTATCTGGTGTCAAAAACTAGGTCACTAGGTCAAATCAAAGAAAATCCTTGTGCATGCGATAGAGACTGAATCTTTCAATTGATCTTCATGAATTCTAGGTCAGCTTTGAACATGGGTCATCTGGGGTAAAAAACTAGGCCACTAAGTCAAATAAAATAAAAACATTGGGTATGTAATAGGGGCTGCATTTTACACCGGATCTTGATGAAATTTAATCAGAATGTTTGTCTGGATGAAATCTATGGTCAAAAACTAGGTAACTAATTCAAATCAAAGAAAAAACTTATGTATGCGATAGAGACTGTATTTTTCAATTGATCTTCATGACATTTGGTCAGAATGATAGCCTTGATAACATTAAGGTCAAGTTTAAATATGGGTCATCTGGGGTCAAAAACTAGTTTGCTAGGATAAACCAAAGAAAAACGTTTTGTATGCGATAGAGGCTGTATTTTTCAATTCAGGTTTAGAAATTTGGTCAGAATGATTGCCTTGATCGAATCTAGTTCAAGTTTGAATGTAGATTATCTGGGCTCAAATACTAGGTAACTAGGTCAAATTGAAGAAAATACCTGTTTACACTTAAGAGACCACATTGGTCCAATCTTAATGGTAATTGGTCAGACGATATGTTTCCATGAAACCACTAGGTCAGACATGTTTATACTGTTATCGTGTGTTTCTCAGATGAGCGACCTAGGGCTATCTTGCCCTCTTGTTTACTTTATATCATTACTGAATCTGGCAATTTCAGGAGACTTGTGTCATACATTGTCAACACCATTATTGTTCCTTTCGTAGCACGATTATGCATAACTAAGTACTGGTAATAGATACTGTAATTTGTGTAGACATGCATGAATTTGTAACAGTGCAAAATAAAACGGTCAATTATAAGTTACTTAACGTTGATGTCCCTTATTATTTAAACAACCACTTACAGAAGAATTGTGCGTGTGCCTGCCTGTGTTCGTGCGTATGCGTGCGCGCGCGCGTGTGTGTGCGTTCAGGTTTAACGTCTTTTTCAACAATTTTTCAGTCATAGTAGTGACAGAATCTACTTGTAGCAGTGGGCACAATGCCCAATTTTATAGTGCTGCCTCAATAGAATATCACGCCGTAGATACGTGATATCACATTCAGTCACATTACACTGACAGCGGGTAGACCAGTCCTAGCATTATTCTTTTTATGCTGAGCGCCAAGCAAGGAAGCTACTAGTACCATTTTTACGTCTTTTGTATGGCAGCCACGGATTGAAACCATGACCTTCCGCACTCGAAGCGGGTGCTCTATGATGAAGAAACCAGGGGCGGTGTGCGGTAATTTTAAAATCAGTAAAAAGTGAACAGACTTTTTGGTATCAAAGAGTAATGTTTACGAAATAAGATACAAATATATGCTCTCCTCGGCGGTTTATAATGGTTACATGATAAATAGTATTACAGGCTACTGTCTTTTGACAACAATGTTATCAGGCTTGATGTATACTACGTTTCATTTCAACTGAGTGGAAATTGTAGGAGGAGTGGAGTACACACTGTTCTGATGTAGTTGTGATATTATGTATAAGTCAAAAAAAGGCCATAACTTTAAAAACAAATAGTCGGACATGAAAGTACCAAAAATATGTTTATATATTTTACCAGATTTATGTAGCGCCATTTTCACGATAAGCACGTCCAAAGGCGCGCTACATAGCTCAACGGCCGCCACTCGGGGCGCCAAATTCACAATCTACTAGTACAAACGCAGAACGCTCTGACTATAGGGACACAAAGAGAACGCCCAAGACTCACACAGAGAGAAAGAGAAATCATCTAGGTACAGACATGTACGGCTAACTTATCCTAGCTCTTTGCGAGTACTAGTAGACAGTCTGATTCTTTAACGTGCCCGGTGTACAGCGAGGCAATCTCACCTGGGAAGAATCAGTACTGGCCTCTAAGTAAGCCAGGTAGGAGATACTTCTGAGCATCTCTAGTGTCTGGACCAGGATTAGACCCGGACCTTTGGAGTCAAGCGTGTTACCGCTAGACCATCTGGGCCACATAAAAACCTATATGGCCAAGTTCAATTTAATGTTGTTGTAATAATTTTTAAAGCAGCATTTCCTTTGACCTGAATGGAATTTTATTTACACTAGAAAATGTGACGGACGAATGGAAAAACACTATTGCATTCCTCGCAGATCTTCAACACCGGGGGAATACAAAATAGCTTCACTGTAAAATAACAATATTCACTACCTTTAATTAATATTTATAGCACATATAAATTGCGCTATACTAATACAATTCTGATCCAGTTGTAATACTAGTAAATTAAATGCCAAAATAATGAACTTTTACCAATGTCTGTTTCTAATAAATGGGAAACTAAATAACCAAGTACGCCAAATCTTACATGAACTCTATGCGAAGTCACATGATAGTCAGAGGCTGCGTCAGCTTATCATTGATAGAACTTACATAATCTAAATGGGAGTTTGAGTTGAGACATGCTAAACTAGGACTGCTTTAATCATTGCTGATTCATCAGCGACACGCATAAATGAAACTAAATTTTCAGCGAATGAACATTTTATGCTTAGGAATAAAATAAGGCATCTATGATTTTCAGTAGTGTAATTTTAAATCTGGTTAACTTAAACCTGTCCTTACCCCATCCCACTCCTCCCCCTTCAACGAGAAAAAAACATAGATAGATATCTAAAGGGAAAAGCAAACCATGTTTCACGAAATAACAGAAACATATCCTCAGCCTTTGTAAGTACAATATGAGACAAGACAGACCTCAAACATTTATAGACTCACCATGAATGACCATCGTTAGATATTATTACATACATTATAGTAAAAATATGTAACACTTACACTTGAATATGGAAATCAGGATAATGTACGATAGCACTTGATGAACTGAAAAACGAACAGTTATAACGTTCAGCAAAGCTTGTATGTTTTGAAAAATACTATATGATACAAAATAATCCATTCACATTAAATAGAGTTTTTGTTATACGAGGGCCAGTCTAGAAATAATGAAAATTTCGCGCTTCCGTAGAAGTTTCTGATATACAACAATCTTGTGATTTATCTTATAATCCTGCAAAGTTTTATTGAAAACTATCAAGGTGTTTCGGTGATATTTAGTTTTGTATCACGTAACACCACATACACTATTAAGCAAACTACATGTAGGCTGTAGCTATGAAAAGTGAACAAAAGTCTGATATAAGAGCATACATTAAAGAACGTTCTTCTGTAGAAATACCTTCAGGGTACATACTCAATAACAGAGAAAACTGTTTACAGGTGGGTACGTAAATTTAAAAATGGTCCAGCAGTCATCGAAGACAGGGTTCCTCCTGCGTTTTTCACCAAGAACGTGGGTTTAAGAAAAGTTTGTGCCCGATGGGTGCCTCACATATTAACCAAGGAGCAAATGACCTATAGAGTCTAATGTGCTTAAGAAACACTGAAACGTTCTCAAATTCAAATGGTCACACAATTTCAAAATTGTTAACATTCAATTTATTTATTTATTTATTTATTTATTTGGGTTTTACGGCGCACCAACACCGTATAGGTCTTGTTTGGCGCCATATAACCTATACTGTGTTGGTGCACCGTAAAACCCAAATAAATAAATCGTTCACAGAAGTACAACGTGGAAGTAAAGCGTGAATACCTTGAGGGGATAAACTAGTTTTGAAATCTGCACACAGACTGTAACATATTCCAGCACAATTTTCAATATTTTTAGAAAGGCCAAGTAACACATGATTGCGATCCTTGAAGAATATTCAGGCTTTACCGTCTTCGTTTTTCAACATGATTTTCATATTAGGTTAAACCTTTCATCGACATTAGGTTATACTGTGATTTTTTAAGCTGTTCGTGGTAGTGGAAGAAAAACTCATGGGCATCTCCATGCACTATTTTTGGCATAGGCGTGAAAATGGGTAAAACCAACTACCATTCGAATGCCAATTGGGTGGTTTCATCACATGAAAGTTTTCTAAATTCCATGCAAGGTTTCGAACCCAGAGTGGCGAGTGACGCAAACTTTTAAACTCAACCACGGAGGCCCATGGCCAATACGATAAGGTATTTGAGCTTCAGATACAATATAAAATCCAACCACGATAGCAATAATGTTTCAACCTTGTATAAACCCTTAATACAATTGTGCATGACAGTGTCTTATACAATGATCATCAAACATTATCAACACTTTGTGTGCAAAATGAGACCTACACAAATGCTTAATCTGCTAGGTTATATCACTTTTCAAACATTCATATCTAAAATAATAGTCTCAACATGACCAAAATATAACTCGTTTTATGTAATATTCCGGGACTCGATGTAAAAATCAGCAATTCACGTTCGATAACGTACTCTCTGTCTGCAAATTTACCATTCTTCGGTTGCTATGCAAGTCATTTACTCGTATAGTTGAATTCTGCCTAAATAGCATACGGAGATATGTTGTTGTCTATTGTAGTTACAGGCAGAATATAACAAACCCTGGTCCCTTTGAACACAGTTTTAAAATAATTAAAATACTACTAACAGAATACTCTGTGGAATTAGCTGTCTATCTTATTATATTTCTGAAATTGTACTACGCACAATATTAATAAACCTAAAAGCGACATTGTACACTAATATGACAATGATAGACACACAATTATGTTGTATATGATAACGAAACTACTACATTAGGCAAGTTCCCTGCAGTATTTTATTTGACACACGCACTTACCGTTCATACTGATGCGTCTACTGTTGCTTAAATTGTAGTGAGTTTTCATTTTAATTTATACATTTCCTGCCTTATCTTTGTAATTAGGACGCCCTGTACTTACTGGCAGATAACAGATTAAACGTCGATTAAAGTCACTTTGTTACCTAGTACACTGACCGTTTGCCCTAAACGTTTACAATAAATTATACAAGAATATCGTTATATTGGACCATACGTCCATAACTATATTTTATCTTTAACCAGTAGTTACATGCTATGTGTTGACTTCCTAATGTATGAGGTATATACAATACAATACATGGTGCCCGTAAAATAATTGATGCATCTGAATACCCTATGAAGAGCACTACGCTTTGAACACGAACTAAAGGGGTAGAATATTAATAATCCCATCAGTAGATCAATTAGAACAATAAAGGATACTTTTTATTTCCAGGAGAGTAAACGTGTGTTAACGAGAAGATAAGAAATTTGGGCTGGCTTGGCAGAAGTGCGCCTGAATGTAACATATTCTTGATCAGTATATTATGTTACAACTGATGGTCATGTAATTGTGGTCATCATTTCTTTTAGATTCAGATTTATTGCTGATAAACATTTCCTTAAATGAATCTTCATCAACAACATTTTTTTTATATTCATTCTGTGATAATGTTATTTCTTTTATGATATCATAAAATATTTTTATGCCTTTTATCAGTGAAGTCATTGTGACGTTGGATAATTTAAGATAATCATACATGCTATTTTGATATGATGAAATCAGTTGAATATATCATAAAAAGAAATATTGTAAGTCCCAAGCAAGATTTCGACCCCAGAGCGGTGGGTGACGCAAACTTTAACACTCAACCACGGAATTATTTAAAGATGCCTAAATATCAGTGCTTTATTATAATTAATTAGTTTATGAGTGCAGAAGACATCGTTAAATCATTATATATACTTTGTAGCGCATTATGTCCACTTAAAAAAGTTTACTGTTACTCAAATTCCTTGCAACCTGGCGACAAAGCTACCTGGCAGTGACCTTAGATTAAGACTTATAACAGCAAGGCCTAATTGTGTGAATAACAATAATTATCCTACTTGAATGAATACTTGACATAAACAGATCATTATTAGCTGTAATAGGTTGAACTGAAGAAAGGTAGATCTCCAGGATTCAAGAGATGCAGAAACCTCTTTTATACAGACCTATGTTTTGAGGAGAAAAGGGGGCATGATTATATTAAATCTGAACAGACCCTCAGCAGTTATCTCCTACGAACAAAACATAGGGTCTGAATACAGTCTACTTATCATTCAGCTTTGATGTGTTATAACAATGAAGAGTGATTTAATCATTTTCTACGGTAGACATTTGTGAATAATGCTCACATGCGTTGTCATATTAATGCGCACATAAAGGTAAAACCACCAACCACCGGGATGCAGAATAGATGACTACAAAGGCAAAAATGACATCATTCAACAAAAACAAGATGGACGGACAGATCGTATGAATGATATTGGTGTAAATATATGATCTATGCTAAAAACTATTAAGCATTTTAAGTATCTAATCATGTTACAGTCTTAATGTTTTACCAGCGTTTTTGTCATTGCTGTTATGTCCCTACATATTGCATCTAAGGTTTCATAGTTTTCCCGACCACCTACAACCGAAACATGAAGAACAGAATGGTCTACTTAAATGAAACAATATTACAAAATTCATTTCTAGACGAAAAATATATTTCTTGTAAAAAGAGTTTTTGTTCTTGTGCGCTGGTGCCATGTTTAATGTTCAATGTATCTAATTAGATCATATATCATGCGCAAATGTCTTCAAATATATATAAACGTTATTTTGATTATTTAATATGAGCATATTGGTATCCATACACGTAATAGCTGAATAAATTAAGGGTGTTTTAAAGCTACACCTAAAATGTCTACGAGGTTTAGATCTAGTCGATGACCGTCTCTATTCCGTCTAAACAATACAAACAGGCACAAAATAACGAAATGATAAGACTCATATAGTTATAAAAGGTACAAAACGGATACATTACATGTATCAAAACGGCACTTTACTCGACATGCAATCAATCCTGGTGTTACCTAAAACATAAAATAGCTGACTTTAAAATTATATAAAAGCTGACTTTAAAATTATATATATATAGTAGCTTTTCATGCCACGTGTCTACGGCGTGATATTCCAGTGAGGCAGCACTATAAAGTTGGGCATTGTGCTCAATGCTACAAGTAGACACCGTCGTTTATATGACTGAAAAATTGTTGAAAAAGACGTTAAACCCAAACACACACATTTAAAACTATATAACTTTCGAAATTGCCATCATAAGTCATTTCTCGAATCGAATTTTAGGCTGATTTTGGAACTTGGACATTTTGCTTGCATGCTTTCAGGAGCGTCCCGAGTGACTTAAATCTAGCCGACTTTAAAATATCAATACCGAAACGTCAGGAAATGTACCCTGAAAACACCGTCATAGGGTCATGAAATTCGAGAGTTGGGCTGATTTTGGTACCGGATATATTGTTTACGAATCAGGCTAGGTTGATCGGACATGACTAAACAGTAGCCAACTGCGAAATGGTTAGAAACTGTGTCCCGATCACTTTCCTTTTCTCCTGAACGGGATCGTAAACATTCGAGTTTGGTATGACTTTCTGGCCGAATATTTTGTTTTCAATTTACGCGAGGCCTGCTTGTGCAAACGCCTGTCTGTAAGTACTTTGCGTAACCCAATATACAAGAAAAGATTTATGATTCTTGGTCTTCTCATATGCCCATTGATCAGAAAAACTGTATAAAGTGCCAAAGCTATAGTTTAAAAAAAATCTTAACAATAAAATAACCAAGAAATACCAATTTTCTAAGTTAGAAAGGGTATTAATTCTCATACAATGCAAGAGAGTTGTGGTGCTTGGCCGACACATTTATATAATGATGATAAAATGTGTATAAAGTCTCAAAGCTGTAAATCTTATAGTATTCGTGAACATTGGTCCTAAACAAAACCAAAGTTCGACAAAACGGGAAAATATACGTCCTTAGTGGGAGATCAGAGTTCAAGCCACGAAATATGAAAGGCAATTTTGTTCTTTGAATTTCATATGTGACTTTGACCTCTGACCAACCTGATTCATTCGCATTGCGCATTGTCTCCTTGCCACTAATCTATACGCCGATTTTCCTGTCGGTACATTGAATAGTTATTAAAATTTGCTCCGTACACGAAAAATGAGGGACAAATTTGACCTTGCTGTGATCTTGACCTTTGACCTACAGACAGGTTTCATGCGCTCTGCACATTTCCTTGTTGTCTACCACCTACATGCTAAACCTGAAGACAATACCTAAAATGGTTATTAAAAAAAACAAAGACAAATATCAAACAGGGAATGCCACGCACCAAAAACGCAGCCTCCTCAAAACGAAACCCACAGCACGCAGACGTGTGCACACACACACACACACACACACACACACACACACACACAGCCAACACATTAGGACAAAACGAACAAACAAAGGAACACACACACACACACACACACACACACACACACACACACAAAGCCAACAAATCAGGACAAAACGAACAAACAAAGGAACACAGTGGGGCACCGCCTTGGAACGGTCAGTGGCAAAAAACACCACTGGGGAGCTTAAACCGGTTTATGGTGCGCACCCAACCTCACTCTTACCCCCACCATGTTCCAAAGACACGGGACAGTGTAAATAGAAGTATTCCCCTCCAGGTGAATCTCTTACACACGTAATGGAAACAAAAAGGCATGGCATGTAAAACACAAAAATGCTCGTGTATAAATATATAAAAAGCAAACCTTAAGAACCAAAAACGTATGTACTCAATGCCTTTTCAGAAGACAGAGCAACAAAAGAAACACCCTTAAGGGCCCGACGAAACAGGCCAGAAGACAAATATCAAAACAGTTCAGTCCTGGTAGGATTTATAAACTGCTTATCATAGAGTCCTCCCCCTCTTCCGTCAAACACAATCAAAGAGGGAAGCGTAGTGTCCAACTGTAAACGGGTTGAACACTAAACATGCGGTATGTCTCAAAACAGTTGGGTCGTAACCTCTTTTAATAAAACGTTTTATAATTAAGCCATGCTCTAGCCAAAATATGAAGGATAAATTTGACCTTTGTGTTCCATTTCTGACCTTAACATTCACTTACCGATCTGATTAATGTGCTCTGAATATTTTTTATCGTCACCTACCTTCATCAATATCTTGAATTGTTATTAAGTTATGCTCCGGACAAGAACTATGAGTGAACACTTTGATCTTTGAGCTCCATATGTGGACCTGACGTTTGACTTACGGTCCTTAAATGGTTATTGAGTTATGGTCCGGACAGAAAATACAACGGAAATGCAAATCAGAGTTATGGTTCTTTGTCAACAGGTTATCAAGTTTGCAAAATTTTAAAGCTATTGTTCTTAAATTATTTAAGAAAAGCGAATATAAACAAATATTTTAACCGAGAAATTCAAATTTTCTAAGTAAAAGAAGGTACATGATTCTGACAAAATACAATCGAGAGTTATGGTTTTTCCCCTACTGACTCAACTAATGTGATGAAGATGTGTGAAATAAATCATAGGTATAGATCTAACAGTTATTGAGAAAAAGTGAACCGAAGCAAAAATCTTAAGCAACGCCAGCAGCGACGTCTACGATCAAATGACAATAATAGCTCCTAAGTGTTTTTAATCAGATCAGACGTGCCAAACAAAAGTCAAGAAATATACCTTTATCAAGATGGCCTTAAATCGTCCACCTGAGTCAGACTGTATATAAAGTTGTACATGATGTAACAGTAGATACGCTGCAATGGAAACACAAATACAAACAAAAATATCGCTTACCTCAAAATTAGCAATTAAACATGCGTATTAATTTTCGATACGGCCAAATTGAGAAAACTAGCTCCATCATATTTACCAAGTAAATACAAGTTGAAAGAATTTTGCAGATTCACCACAGGATCTTATCTGTGAAAATATATTACAGAGAAAAATATTGTTAATGTTTTGTTTATTTTGGTTGCTATGACAACTGAACTACAGCATGGATAACTTATAAGTGAATGCATCTGATAGAGGACCGCTCCGAAATTCTTTTCACAAGTTCTATGATGTGTAGTTAAGTAACCTACCAAAACATTCAATTTTGGTACCTCTGGAAACTGAATCAAAAAGACAAAACAAATGTTATGTAAATATAAATAAGTTACGGTATAATTCGTTAATGGTTGTGGACATCCAAATGTTTATGTTCGTATATAATGTTATATTTTCTGACAAGATCTATGAACATGATGAAAAACGAATGTAAAATGATAAAAATTCGTTAAGAGTTGATTCCTATCTACACAAAGATATGTACACCGCGATCAACATGATCATAACATTAGGAACACATTAGCAACTATTGCTTTATCATAGCTAACTTTCAAGAGTCTAAATGTTTTTGTCTCTATGTACTCAAGACCAACCATGCCTATCGATTTATTCAACTGAAGTTATATATGAAGTGCATTAGAGCATGCCCTTTTGTTTACGCTACCTCAACATATCAATGTATATTATGTTTCAATCTTTATATGTGTCAGAAAATCTGCAAAAAGAGACCATATTTTTTTAATTTGAAATGTATAAAGCAGCATTTCATTGTCTACCTATGTCGACTTAAAATAACTTATGAATTCTTGTAAGACGAAAAATCATTGCAAACTATCATTTATACAGGTATTAAATTAATTTGCTTCGAAAAATCAGATACGCCAGTCTCCCTTCATCCAGAAAATGAACTTATTAAACATAAACAAATAAACAAAGAGCTGTAAAAATAAATATATCGGCAACTTGAAAGGCATATAGAGCAAATCTCGCCAAAAAACAACGTGACAACTGAATGAGATCTCGTTTACCGGAAGTGACGCATTCTCCATACGCCATTTTGTATGCGAAAGCAATTATTCATCGGTAAATTGATTATCACCGTATGACCACGATTCTTTTGATGGTAAGAAACGTGTACTTTGCGTCTTAAGACTATTTCACATTAAACTAATGCTGTTTTAGAAGCTGAAATGTATTTTAAATGTAGTTTAAAAGGTACAAATTGTAACTCCATGCTCGCCGATGTTTGTTTTTACTACGATAACCAATTTTTTTTTCATGTTAAAACAAACAAATTCGCGAGAGATACTGTAACGTACTTTTCGGACAAGTATAGTGCAGTCTTCCTATTAGAAAATGTGTAAGCATGTGAGAAACCCGGTCCGCTGAGGTCCTGCACGTCATGTTTACTTCACGAAGTCAGAAGAACTATTTAGTACAACGCTATATTTTGTCGTTTCTCATTAACGTCATTACATGTAATAATTTTGTACACTTCTCGTCATAGCTCATGTTTGTTTGTTGCTGTAACGTTCAACACTTGTGAAAAACTAAACCGCTGTGGGAAACATATATCTCAATGTACTAAGCAGCGTTGTAAGTAACTTGCCGCTAAGGTTCATTTCTATTATAACAGGAAAAAGCATGTATCATGTTGCAGGTCAAGTCACAAGTTACAATGTGTCACTTTTTATCTTCAAGTCCTCTTTATATATAATATGAAAGTGATACAATAACACAGATATAAACACATTACAATGAAGAGAAAACAAAAGCATGCATAGGCAAAATTATGTAACAGACAGACAATTCAATTTGCTCATAATTAAAATGATTTTAGGAAACGTGAACTTACTTTAATACATGTATTAAGATTCACCACGGTAACCGTATGATGATTTGAGTTGCTTTATACTACATGTTTATTACGGTAGTATGAATTTTCCTCCATACATGTTAAGCTTAATAAGCACATTCCGCCATTAACAAACCAATAAATAAATTATACTTGTCAAGCTTTGATCATGGACAATATTGACTTTGTCAAATTGTGCTATGTGTACATTTGTATGAATATTGAATAAACTTCTTTATCTTTCAGGACTTTAAAACACAGCCCTCATCTTGCCTGAAGCAATTTTCGTGTTACCCATTTGATAACCTTCAAGTCAAGAAAGATGTTTTCATACTACAGTTCAACAATAATATCATTTGCCAATGTCGCTATAACCTTCCATACATAGCGTGGTGTAACTTATTTTGCATGGCGCGAAGTCCATGCAGCATGTTATATCTTGTATGTATCTACAACTTCAATCCAAATGCCAAAGTACTAGGAAACAAAATGATTAGTTCATCCTCTCGACATGCACTAGCGCAAAACAGGTTTAATGAAGACAAATTGAATTAAATCTTACCGTGAAGCATTAACAATACAACGCCATTATTGACCAGGCATTGTTACCACCGTCCAATCAAACGGAGCCTGCAACATTTTCATTTTGGCGCAAATATGTTTCAAACAAAGCTCTTGGTAGTTGTATTTTCAGTTACTTAAGACAATGCTAAGGAAAGACTATCCTGCAGCATTCACCGCTTAGATTTCTCGACTGCGGAAGTGTGTGGAAGGAAGTCAACAGCTAAAAGTTTGAAAGGATAAACTAAATTAAAAGTCTTACGCAGTCTGATTACAATATTCTTGAATAAATATAGCCCATACTCGTGCTTGCCGAAACTGCTGATAAGTAAAGATATTATATATCATTTTTAGCAATAAATAGCAAAGATTTATGACCAGAAATAAACAAGCAAAATGATCGTTTTTCTCCAAAAGCCACTATTCATCCATCTAGCACGTATGAAATGAATCAATACTGTTTGCTCTTTGAACGATAGGAACATGTCATCTGAACATAGCAAAATGAAGAAAACACGACATTAACGTCATTACTCGTGCGCCTCAACCGTGATTTGTCAATGCAAAATAAAAAAACATGAACAAGTTCAGACTTCTTTTCTTGCAAAAGTATATTTCCACGAAAAGGATTTTGGCACACCAACTTAGAATTATTTAATTGTATCATATTAAGAAACTCAAATTATATTCAGTCATATTCGTTTACTATAAGAGTAATATTTAAGAAATAATAAGTTCCTTACCGTTGTTTATCGTGGAATTTATGATGGTTTGGAGTTCAGATGCGTAGTAATTAAACCACGAGGGCAAAACCATCATAAATTCCACGATAAACAACGGTAAGGAATTTATTATTTCGATTCTAACATGGTTTATAGTGGTTTATTGCCTGAACATTGTCATACTACATTTCGTGGCGTAAGCCTGTTGTTAGGAAAGTCACGTGGTATAAACATGTCGGCTGTTAGAATAACCTCCCCATTGAAATATAACACTATTTCTTTTTTATTGCTATATGCAGTTTAATGTAGTTACTTCGACCTTCTCATCGTTCAAATAAGTCAAAAAATCTATTAACTCATCTGAAAGATTAAACATCACAAAAAATTTTAATGTTAAGAAAACTTATATAGAAAGTTTTAAAACTGAAACGAGGTCAGTAAACGGCAGCCATGATCTGATGATAAGGCACGACAGGAAGTGAACAGTTTTATTGGATTAATCAAAGTTTTAACGACAAAAACGGTAAGCAGAACTTTCTTATTAAATTATTTTGCATTGTAAACGTTAACTGTAATAGTGCTCGAGGCAATGTTGCCTGTGAACATGTGTAAGGTACGACTGTCGCTGGTAGAAGACATGTTTATGTCTATATCCCTGCTGCCAGTGCTGGTGCTGGTGTTGGTTGTGACACTTTAATTTGTTGAACAACCATGCTCAGATTCTGCTTGGAGATCAAATGATATAGCCATAGCTGCGGGTTCTGATGCAGCCGGTAAAGTCTCACTTCTGGTCTCTTGACTCTTGATAGAACTAGGAGAAATGTTTTCCTGAAAAAAAAATGAAAAACCTAATCAGCTGATCAGTACAATGTTTTCTTTTTTAATTTTATACAAAATTTTAAGTTTTATTTACTTTTAAAAAAACAAAATATTTTTAAATTTGTATGTAATTTGCGACTAGATTTGGCAACCATAAATTTACTGAGATTTTGCAGCTTCATTCGCTAGTAAAAATAATTTGACATTCAGATTGTTTTATAATTTTATTTGTGAAGGAAATCTGATAATATTTATAACCGTAAAAACTTCGATAGACCAAAATATTGAAGAATAAGTCACAGTACTCGGTAATGTAAAATTACTAGTTTTATCGCTTGCGCATATCGTGTGTAGACACAGTTATCGTAAATAATATACAGTAAAAATGCAAGCATATATTATAAATTTATACAAGAAAATTTTAAGATGATAGATACTGTACCCATCTTTTATTTTCTGCTGGAATTCTGAGACAATTAAATTCAAACCCTAGGGACATAAATATGATAGTAAACTTGATAAATTAGTGAAATAACTCATTTTATTGACAGATCAGTAATTATTTAGCATTTGTCTGACTTAAAGTATATCACAGAAGTAAAAAAAATACATTTATTTTTTATAGCTCTTTGGGTGTATCAGCAATACTAAAAAATGATGATGACTTTTTTTCCAGTCTTATATATAGCAGAAAATCTGTTATTGAAAATTCATTCACGGTTCAGATATATAATCGCTTTAGTAGTTAAATTTTGGAAAACTTACTTCATTATTCTGATATCCTGCATAATTTAGGGCTTTGCTGATGCTGTATCTCTCCTCATCGGATGGTTTCACATACGAATTAAGACTGGATACATTTCTATGGCCAGTTACAGACATTATTGCTCTGCTTGAATAGCCCTTCTTATGTTGATGGGAACCAACAAAGGCTCTTACACAGTGATTTGTGTACCTTTGACTGAGACATGCTTTTTCAGACAACCTAGACATGAAACTTTGCAAAGTGTTCACACCCACAGCTTTGTTTGCGTACCAGGTTTTATGAACAGGCTGGAATTTGTCAATAGGTCGCTGAAAGAGACTAGGGCACTCTGGACTTAGCTTTGATATATACTTCAAGTAAGATCTCATCGGGCAACGTGGACCTTCGTTTTCATACAAACGTGGCTCTTTTGGATCTTCTCTATGGTCTAAACCATGATTGGTTTTGTCTGCTTCGTTGTATGACATCCTGATATATTAACGGCCCTTTGAATCCATTTTTACAACAAAGGAGTCCTTCCTAAGGTCATGGAGGCCTTCCTGGCCACGGAGGCCGAACTGACTCAGGATATCATACAGAACTTTATTCTGCAGAGTTCTTGGATTATCCTCTGAAAACAGTCCACTCTCAAACAGTTTATTTACATCATCCTCAGTAATTGGCTCTTTGTGTTTACTGAGGTCCTTTCCTTCACGTTTAAGACCCTTAACTAATCCAGACAAAACCTGATTAGAAAACATGAAGTCCCTGTCTTTCATGATATTTATTTGCCGTGACACAGGTGGTGTAGTTAGATAACGATTTATTCCTGCTCTGAGGCCAATAAGACCTGCCTTGGAGTAGTCATCACCTTTTTTTGTCTGGACTGAGGCATAGAAATTCTGTAGGATTTTGTCCAACACAGATACCTCCAACCATTCAAACTCAGTACTTTTGTAACCGGTTTCTTTCATCCAATCTGTAGAAAATTTATATATTCAAGTAGAGGTGTAATGATACACTAGTCTCACAATACAATATATACCGAGATACAGATACACCGATACGGTACATATTATAACGATACATGTCAGCATTCATGGGACAAAAAAAAAAAAACATCAATTTTACTATATTTGAAAAGTATTTGAAATTTTTCTTCCAAGTTGAAGAAAGTTTTATTTATTATAATAAACTTGTTTAGTTACTATCTTTAACATTGATTGTATTATTGTTAGCTTTTTACTGTATCGTTTCTGTATCCTGAAACAGGCTTTTCATACCATATGTGTACCAACTGATATATGATAGGTATCGTGATACAGTGAATATCTATATGTCGTTGCAATCTCTCATTTAAGTTTGAAATGATGACAAGTCATGGAAAAATATGCCCCTTTTTTATTCAACAAAACTCATTTAAATCATTTAGTTTTTTATAATCGCTATTGCATTGTTTAAAATTACCAAGTACAAATAATTTTTAAAAGGCCTTTATAGTATACAGAATTAAGGTGCATAGGAACTGATTCCTGAACCATGGTAAATCAGACAGTAAACTATAAAACTGTCTTGTTTGTATTTTAATTGAATTCTTACAAGCTGACGGAATTATGTTTATAATATAATATGCTGAGGCCTAAAAAAAATTCTTTGTTTCCGGTAACATGCTAAAAAAAATTATGGTAGGTAGGACAGGATTTTCTTTTTTTAAGGGAGACTTTTTGAAAATTATTTTTGTGTCAAAAAGTGAATACAAATAGGGGGATTATGTCTTTAGAGCATGAGTAAATTGATTTCTAACATAACTGACCATGTTTAAAGCATAAAAAGTGCAGTTTTGCAAATTTTTGTCAAAAAGTTGAAAAAATTATTCTCGAAGACCATAAAAACATTTTAGGGTCAGGGCAAAAATTTAGGGTAGGTCGGGATACCGGAAACAAACATTTTTTTTTTTACGCCTGAACTTTGATTTATCAAAATAGTAGTCAACCGGATTTTATGCGGTATTTTGACATCAAAATGGATGTCAGAACATTCTCTCACAAGACTTAGTGCGCATGTAAACTGTTGTTTATTGCACAATGTATAGTGGACGCAACTTGACACCGATGGTTGACCTTTGTATTATAATACATAATGAGGCATAACCTATTATTGAAAAGGAGTGTACGTAAAACAAGAGCTGCACGAGAAAAGGGAAATATAAATTTGTGTAAATATAAATTAGTGTATTGGAAAGCTTTAACTGATCAAATGTAAGTATATGTATTTTGATAATGCTCTGTAAACAAACTAATACCATATAAATATAGACGGATACCCTAAGCACCCTTGATTTCTAAAATGAAATAATCGATATGAATAATCAGCCTAAGGTCAACCATCGCGGTCAAGTTGCGACTACTATACAATGGTTGATTTCATTTGTTGGGGTTTTTTTTGGACAAAAAATCAGGCTGCAATAAAATTTTCAATAACTGTGATGAATTTAGATTCATAATAATTGTTTTCAAATTATCAAAAATGATTAACTGAAATTAGTTTTAGGTTTTTTTTTTTTTTTTAGTAAATGTTTTTTTTTTCCCCAGTTGACATTATTTAGCTTCCCTCCTCTCTATAGTTTAATGGTAAGAATGCTTCCTGCTGTATGTAGGAAGAGGTCTGGGTTCAAGTCCCAGTGGAGAGTTTAGCTGAAATGATATAGACTGGTCAAATTTCGGAAGAAATAAATAATCGTGGCTCAAATTTTTGTCTGTCAAGTTTGCAGGAAGTTCACCATTGTATATTCAGTGATAAACAATGTTTGAGACACCTCCATGTATTATGACGTAAAATAAATCCCGGTTCCATCATCATGCTTAATGAGCAAGTTCTAGGATGAAAATGAACACTTACTGCCTGATTTAGTTATACAACGGTTCATTGTTCAGATTCGGATATATTTAAACATTCCGGTAATGCCCTTCTGGTTCAATTCCTATGCATCTGAATTCTACGCTTATTTTTTTTTTTTTGTCAAGCAAGTGAAATCGGAATGAAATGATAAAAAGTTATATTAATGATTGATGATACCTTTTAATAGTTTAACAGCCCACTTTGTCTGTCTGTCAGTTGTTTTTTCAGTGTTCTGTGCCCGCAATATGTTGACGGAAGTTTCTGTTGCTGCTTTAAATCGCTTTTTTGGTACTTCAGTTTCAGAAGTGATTTCAGAAGCCATTGTGTCAGCTAAAGGACCAGGGACTAGTTCAGGTACATCTACTAGGGAAGATGTAGTTGTTAGTGTTTCATAGAGGACTTCCCTTGTAGCATTGTCAATGTTACTTTTACCAGTCTCAACTTTGACATAGTCTGGGTCTGGCATTTCATCGTCAAGACAGCTCATATCCTCCAAACCAATACCAGTGACTTGAGTGAGAAAGTCATTTAATTCCTTGTAAGTTGAAGTATATTTTTCAAATATTTCAAAGGTAAAAACACATTTAGTGATCCCTGAATATAGTGACTGGACAACATACTTGTAGACTGAACCGTCATAACGATAATCAATAACTCTCCAGTCTTCTTTTGACCCTCTTAACTTACAAATAGCACCTATTCTTATAATGTCCGCCATGTTTACTTTTTTTTGCAGACGAAGTAGTAGCCTAGTAGTACAAATCTGGGTCAAAATACTACATGTTTACATCACGTGACCTAAATTTTCATTCATAGTTTCATTCATAAAATTTTTAATACACGTGGAGGTAAAAAGAACAGCGGGTACTGACTATATAACGTCATTGTGCGCTATTTTAGCAACCGTTGTTTATCGTAGATTTTATCGAGATTGTTTTTGTTCTTTGTTTTAACTGGCAATCAAATCCAACCATGTTAGAATAAATATTAAAGTATCAGATAAATAGTTTTGGAAAAATCACATTTGTTGGATATATATCATGGCTTGTTTATAAATTGTATGCCCCCCCCCCCCCCCGAAAAAAATAAAAAGATAAAAAATGAAAATAAAACAAGAAAAAGAAACCCAAAGAACACGACATATACAGCAATGTTTTAACTTAATACCAATTCAATGTAGTTCAACCTCATCAATATTGTCAGAATAATTTGTATATCTGATATATTGATAACGTAACACATAAGCACAGATAGTGTTTGACTCCCTTTTCATGTCGTCATTGCTAAAATTATTGTTGGATTGCTGTATATAATAGAATTTGGGTCATTTGTAGATGATTTGGGTTCATTATGTGGACTGGGTCCCAGCTTCGCACATTATGTCGTATACAAAAGTTAAAGGGAACCAGATATTTGATAGAGCAAGTACTCGTTGTAAAACGTTATGTTTAAATTTGGACCAATCAGAAACAAGTTCTAAAAATAGCACGTCTGCTGGGGTATAAATAGGAAGATGGATGACAGAGAGCTCATTCAGTATCCAGCTGTTGAAGAAGACACATCGAGGATTCAACTAATAATTTATCCCAGTACCTTGAGAAGGAGACTATTGCAGTTACCCTGTCAGGGCGGATAAATTATTAAAAAGAAGACTTTGGAAGTTCTTAGACTAAAGAAGAGTAGCAGAATTTCGATACGGTTTCGAGCTATAGGGCCAGCGCAAAGGAGTTTTACCTTAAGGGTAGTTGAATGCTATAGACGATAGCATATGTAGGCTGAGCATCGGGAAGCTGTGACAGAGACCCAGAGTTTGGTAATCTACTGAGATAGTAGGAGAGTTCCAGCTTATAGACGGTTCAGCGTTATTGGCGAAGTACAGCCAAGGCATCGGGGATATACCTATATGGTAGTTGAATGCTACATATGATAGCATATAGGAGCTGAGCATCCAGGAGTCAGGGCAATCATATAGAGTTTGAGAGGACAGGGGCCGAGCGATAGGACTCGTATGTTGTTGATTCAAAGACATTGTCTGACGGGAACTTCAACAAAAAGACCAGTCAAGTATAGAGTCTCCAGCCTAGAGGAGTTTGAGCTAATCATTTTTAATTGAAGATTGTTAGTTTGAAACATTTAGTGATTTGCCTGATCCATGAAATTGTCTAGCTGATAATAGAAATCTTTTACGAATCATTGGTACACGAATCATTTAGGCAAGGTAGCCAGAGGAAAATTCTATATATGAGATATTTGGTCTCACCAGCTCTACGTTTTAACAAAGGACATTCTACATTTGTTTGTCAGCTAGTCTAAGACATAGTCACCTTAGCGATTGGACCCAAACCATTGTTCAAGATACTAAAGGCGTAGGCACTTCCCTGGGTCATATAACCAGTATCCTGACAAATATGACAATGGTACGTACTGCTGTATGCATTTTCACCGAAATTCCCAAGACATTATTCTAACATTCAATGTTACACAAGTTAATAATGTAGAAAATTTCCTCGTTTTACAGACTGTATAGTCTGTTAATCTGTCAATATTAGACCCAAATTCGATAAACAAACAACGTAAAATACACCTTTTAATGTTATTCAGGAAATGAACAAAATGCAAACATATTTTAATGGATAGTTCCAGTAAGAATGTCTATTCTCTTACATCTTTCCTATCTCTTTGTCAGTCCTTTCTTATCGTGAAGATCACGGCCATTATTGGAATTCATATATCGAAGGACTAATTACTATTATACTCTAAGTAATAGTTACTCAAGATTATGTGTACATATATTGTGTATCATGTTTAATTCATCTGCATTTCTCTAGATTTATGTAATGTTAGATTTTCGCCAAAATATTCTTTGTTCTTTAAATATTGAATACTCCTGATCATGTGCATTTCATGATTATTAATCAATTATATAACAGTTGATTCTTTATGTTTGATCCATACATTATGTAAGCTCATGTTCTTTGTTATACTTAAGGTATATAAACTGTTTAATCATAATTGAAAGGTTTTGGATAAGTTTAAGATACACTAGACTTTTAGATAATTGGAGATATTTTGTGATACATTTAAATACTTTGGAATTTGGATTATGTGATACTTCGAATGAAATATATTAAAAGGTGGAAACTGCATGATTTAGTTCTCTCTGTTTATAAATTAACAAGAAATTTCCAATGTGGGAAAAATTCTTCATATTTCTTTGCAAAACAAAATCTTCCTTTTCAAGTCAAATAACATAACCACAGATGCCGGGCAGCATATCCTTTACTTTTTCTTTAGCCTTAAGACGGATAAAGCTGCTGGTCCTTGTCTCATTAAACTTCTTGTCTTAAGAGAACCTTGGAATGAAATTGCTGATCGTGTTTATCCTATCTTCCAAAAGTTTCTATCTACTTGTTTTCTGCCATCAGACTTGACCAAAGCCATGGTGGCACAACTGTTTAAAGAAGGGTGTCAGCAGCATCCTAGCAAATTATAGGCGAATTAACCTGTCTTGTATTCTTAACAGGCGTATTAAGCATATTTTCTCATCTAACGTATTTTATCATTTGCAGCATGGATTCCAGGACAGACGTTGTTGTTAAACTCCACTTCTTGAACACTCTGATAATGAGCCAGGGAAGACAAAGTGATCTTATAATTCTCTGATCTTGACTTCTCTTAAGCTTTTGACAAGGTTAACCATCTACATAGGCAATGTCGCCACATATGATTCTCCTATTGAATGGTTTCCAGATGAAATTCATATGATAATCATATCATTCTATGATCATATACTTTTTTAAACGCTGTCTTTCATATGATTTTCAAATAAGGCTTTCATATGATTGATACGCATATGACACAACATATGAAAATCATAAAAAGTATTGTTTATATAAGAACCATATGTTTTTTATATGAGGTTTTATTGCATATGAACACGAAATAAACGTCAAGTTTTGATTTTTATCACTCTTGATGGCAAAGTAAATAGCAAATTCTTATTGAATGTCCTCCTCTGACAGTAAAGAGACTTCTGGCACCACAAACGTTTGATAAATCGTTGTTTGTATGTTATTTTTTTTTCATAGACTGATGCAACAGTTTAGTTATTGAAATTATTTTGAGCATTTTTAAGAGATCTGAGGCTTATGTGGGTGCCGGTCTGTAACCAAAGTCATAATCCGACATAGGCTAGTGCGGTGTATTTTCAACCTATTTAAGATGCAATGTCCTATTATAATTATGTATTAGAATCATCAGACTGATTGACAATCAGTGTTCAAAGAGTATGCGATTGCAGCCTATCATGTGCGTAAAGAAAAGTTAGACAAAAAAAATACACTTAAACGTCTCCAAACTGGAATCTCTGATAACCGGTTATTCCTCCAAGTTGAGCGAATTTTGCGGTCACATTTTTTTTTTCAGGAAATCGTACAAGTATCAATTATGTGACTTTTTATTCTTGCCTTTTTTCCATGTTTGGCCTAATTTACTAGAAGTTCGCATAAATTCTATCCATAAAAAGTAGATGTTGTTTTTCAATGAGATCGGGACTTTAAGTACATCAGATTTTCATGTAAGTATATAAACTACTTTTCTATGTAGCATTGTAAAACTCCGTTAAACAGAAAACACCTCCGAAATGAAATTTAACTTTGATCTGGTAGCTGGTCGGTTTAGAGGGGTTCCTTTGTACAGGCGGTGGATGATTTGTCAAAGTAAGTGGGGAAATTGGTCGAGTGACTGTATTTCGCTGTCATCTGTTAGTTTTTAAATGATTTTATGTTCTTTTTTTCACAGTTTACTGGAAACAACAAGTAAGACAGGAATCTCCATGCGTACTCTTCAAGCCGCAAAACACATGTTCAGTGCATTTGTTTTGTCATTAATGTAAACACTTCTGTACAGTTTGATGAGGGACAAGTGAATTCGCAGAATTTTGATAAAACTATATTTTTATTCAGTTTTAATTTTAATATCCCGTTTCCTTAGATGGCAGTGGTCCATTTGATGCAAATTTACTAATTTAAACATATCTATTATGAAGTGAAAAAAAATAACCATCAGAGTAACAGAATACTATTTTAGAAAACACTGAGCGACATTGATACCAGATCAGAACTGTTTTGTATACTTAAATTGATTTAAAGCTAATTTTTTTCTTTCTTTTTTGCAGGCGGTTTGAAAGCAGTTATACGTTTAGTAAATCCTCACACTAACGTTACGGTAGCTTAAAACAACGTAGATGGTTAGTGAGTTATTCCTATTTCGAGCGCCTAATAACCGAGTAAGGCTATAAAAAATATTAGGTACAACTTCGTTCTAAAACTGCTTTAATATATATATATATTTAAAAAATTCTTTCTTAAATGACGATTAGATTAAAATAAAGATTAGAATAAATCCATTTGTAACGTCATGTATGGGTCAAAATATAAAATCCTACATACACACATGTATAGAGAGAGCAAATTTTATATCATATTTCACCGCATCCGTAAAGCGCCAAAATGTATGTAAAATTGTACAACACACACATATTTACAACAAATGAAATGTCAACATATATAATAATGCATTCACTTTCCTATATATGAAATAAATCCAGGCAAATTGAATAAACTTACAAGGACTTTGTGAAGGTTTTCAAAATGCCTTTAAGTTATTGTCTTTCTATGTTAATGCGTACTAAATGGTGCCTGCGGTACCGTCCGCGTCGATGTACCGCTGTTGATAAAATGAGGTTTTCATTTTTGTCATGTATTATTCTTTTAGAAATGACTAATGTAGCATGGTATAATTGTGTTCTACCTATAAATCCATAGTAAATTTTGGCAAATGATCAATGTCCTAGAAATGCAAGGAAAAATAAGTTTAGAAGGAACGTGTATGTTTCCACGTCAGCGATTGTTTGGACTCGTTTTTTCCCGCTAACCAAAAAGATACCGTCACTGCCGTGGTAAAGTAAATTATATATATGTCTGTCATTCAAAAACTTGTTATAAGATATGTCCAGGAAATTCCGATTTTGAAAGTTATGCCAATTTTTAAAAAGCATTTCAGGCGCAGCCCCTTCAACGTTCCACTGGTACTTCTAAAAGTATTGAGGCATTAACTCGGCCCAAAAGAAACCGAATTTCAAATAACTCGACAATATGCGATATTAGGGCCACAACAAAATGATATATATATATATATATAAACGATTATAAACGACGTGAGGTATTGGAGATTTGGATACTTTTTGGCCAAATTAATGCCTCAATATAAAAATATAAAAAATCACCGATCTCGATCATTTTGTCAACATTGTTGAAATACCTGCGGTACCGGAAGCGAAGAACCTTCATTCCACAGGCACAGTTTAGTACACGTGTATGTAGCTATAATCGGTATATTCCTTGTGTGAATACGTTTTACTGACAAATAGACAGACTAACTTCAAGAAAATATTTGCAGTTGAATATTTCTAGGAATGAATGAAATCTATCAAATCTCTTTATCGGGTAACTCGAATCTGAGACTGGGACCAACTGCTACCGAACACCAACACGTACCGGTTTTCCAGCTTAAATAAAACACTACCAATTGATGACAATAAAAACTTGACGCACCATTCTGAAATATAGCCGTGAGTTGCAAACGACACAACTAAACAATAGGAGGGAATGACAAGGAACGCTTTGATACGAAACATCTTATTTAGCTAGCGCAAGGTTTTTTGAAACAAATAGATGTTCTACGGACATGACGGAAAGACAAATAATTTGATTCTACAGCAATCGAACTGAAACGAGACGTAAACATCAAGGTTCACGAAGCACAGTTCTCGCAAATTTTACTCTGGTTTATTATAGCCATCGGGTAGACAATCACTATCTAATCACAAAATAATCAAACAAAGATAGGACAGTAGAGGGTTACTTAGGTTTACATAGGAGAAGAAATTGAGTACAAAAGCAATAGTGTATCACACTATCTGCTTCCGATGTTGCTCCAGTGGCATTAGGAATAGATGCTTAAAATTCAGACTACGTACAGAAACACTCCTGCGTTCACATACTTGCGGGCTATTTTCTTAACATTTGCGAGTACCAAGCTATGGGTTTCGAGCATATTAGTTTACATATTGCAGTCATGCAAAATTAACAATAAGATGTCTCGCATCTTCTGTTGCCTGTGTTCGCTACATTGACGTTTTAAAATCTCTCGAGCTTGTACAGAAAAGCTTTTGTGTTCGCTTACTTTCACTGGTGGTAGGTGCAGGTTGAAATATTCGGCTCAAGGGCAACTGTTTTGGCGGTAACGAGGCTCTGCCGTGTTACCGCGTAAAACAGTTACGCGAGAGCCGGATATTTCCATCTGCACTTACCACCAGTGACTGAATCTTTTTCTAGCATGCCATATACAACAAATAAGAGTTGAATGAATAGTAAACTCAAACAAATGGGAAGTTTACGTCATAACTTGTCAAAAACAGACAAAACGTAATAGTTCCGGTGTTGTTTTTCTGCAGTGAAACGTTATTTGTTCCGTAAAATATTTGGTAAGGAACGAAGAGGAACTATCGAGGTATTTAATTTTTATCTTTTAAACTCATTATACTACACAAATTTGCTACAAAGATGTAGTTCGTTATACGTCATTTAGAGCACGAGAATAATCTTACATGGAGTTTTGCAGCACCTTTGAAATCACCAAAAAATCCAAGTCTGGTATGCCAGATTATAAGATTCTTTCACTGGTTGTAGATGCAGATGGGAATATCCGGCTCTCGGGTAACTGTTTACGCGGTGACTCGGCTCCGAGTTACCGCGTGAACAGTAACTCGAGAGCCGGAATTTCCCATCTACATATACAATTATTGATAGAATATTTTTCTTGCATCCCATATTCAATAAACAATAGTAAAGATAAAGTAAACAAACGACATTCTTCATAGCAATTTTTCTTACAGAAGCGTATTTTAACAAAGCGCGGGAAATCAACGTTCGTAAACAGGAAAGGCGTCATGACGTTTAAAATAAAAATAACAATTTTTAGTTTCGGTTGCAATGTAACGTTATGTATATTTCATCAAGTTTTTTGAATCGAGAAAAATATTATAACGAACTATCCAGGTATTTGAATTTTATGTCGTTTTATGTAATAAATATAAATTACTGCATAAATTTTCTTCATGCGAATGTAGATGTAGTTCTTTATACGTCATTTAAAGCATGAGAGGCATCTCAGACCCAGGGGTGTATGACTGAGTTTTCCAGAACCGGTAAAATCACTGGAAACCCCAGTTTGGTATGCAAGAATTCATTATCTTAATGTTTGCTCATATTAAACCTCATTAGTTCAAGCAAGTATAACCATAAACAATATTAATGTTTTTCTTATTATTAAGTCAGTGATTTTCTGAAATGTGTGTTAATTTCATTTCAATTGCATTTGTATATTCTGAGTTAAAATAGAAAATATATTTTCATTGGTATGGAACAACAAAATGAGAAAATTTATTAAAATCATAGAAAATACATTAAATAAAATGAAGTTCTTTTAGTTTACATGACATGACACGATATGAAAAACAAAACATGACATGACATGACCTTACATGATAAATCATTAGTTAGTCTTAAGCATATTACAGCTCATCGACATAGACTATTAATTATAGGTAATTAATCAGAGACAAAAAAACAACCAGAAAGCAAGAAACAAGTTGCGAGAAAAGACACACATCTTACAATTAAGATCAAAACCTACATATTCAAAATATGGTGCTCTTGTGGTGAAAGATATATTCATATCTGAAGTACTGAAGCTATCACATATTCCCGATGTAACAACATTTGTATCCAAACAATTCATGATTATTGTCCCAATATTTCTAAATGGATATTCCGGCGTGTAAATCATCCCCTTTGATTAAAATCAAACTGACGAATAAGTAGTAATCGAACAGCTGCTGAAATCACTTGAAGCCCAAATAAGATATGTTTAAAACATAAAATATCTAGCTGGAATATTTACTCATTATGTAGATGTCAAAACACAAAACCGCAGCTGCTTTGAAACCATGAAATAGTCTTAATGAATTAAGAAAACTTTCCGAAACATAGTATGCACAGCAGTTATAAATATACACAACAAGTTATATTACTCACATTGTGACTGATATGGAATAAATCTAACCGGTAAGTTTCAGTAATTGACTGGATATCCTGTATAAAACTGAATCAATGCATTCATCTGATATATTTTATTCATGACACATTATACGACTTATGACTGCTGGAAATTAAAATGGATATATAGATAAAATTTCAATTCAATTAATTATAAACGGAAGTAACTTAAAACAGATTTACTGATAAAAATCTTACATATGACCGACTGACTTAAAGAATTTACATATGCGCCTTCCTCGGAATTTAGAAGGATATGACGTAAACGAGCACTCCCTCGCATTTATCAAAGCTGGTGAGACTGATCGACATGATGTTAAACATAACGAAATGTCCTAAATCTAAATGTCCTAAATAATCCACTACTATGAATTTATCACACACATATTGTGAGTAAAAATTACAAGTATAAGCCCTATGTCCACACCATTTCATAGTATACTTGATTTAAAAACACATAAAATGCTAGAAACGAACGAATTCTCAATATAAACTGTTCATAACATTTTCCAATTTGTATTACGCTCTTTCCATGGTTTATTTCGTAGAACTATTGCACGGCAAGCGCTTTTTCCGCACGACTGACAGTTAAAGTTATAGAGGGAAAGGTGATAATAGCAGAACGTTCCGAAACCTAGTTCACACAGGTCATGTGTCAGACACCTCATGAATTCTCCTTGTACTTCGTCTTTATAACATGCTACATTTTTTATGTTTATATCTATGTCAGTAGGTGAAGATCTATTCTTATGTAAATATATCTCCCCATTACTTTCTTTGTAATATTAACATTTTTTGTACATGTATATGTAAATGCAAAATATTTGTCTTCCAAAGGGTTAAAGTATTTGTTTAGATATGTTATAGCGTATTGTTTCAGCTTTCTGAACTGTTCTCTGTCTAGTTTCCCTTTCAAATCTGAGATCGTTTTCCGGTAGAGAACATTCTGATACATCTTCATATTTTCTCCCATAGAATCTATACAAAAATATGTTGCACAATCGAAGACCTCTAACGCCTTTTCTTTAGGTGGAATTGAGCCATGCCGTAGATAATTCAAAATGTTCTCAAAGACATTACCGTCATAGTCGATGAAATATCGCCCATCTCTGTCCCTTGAAATCTGATGACATCCACTAAACATGGCGGCCAACATACTGTTTTCTTCTTTTCTCAATGTACTAAGCAGTGTTGTAAGTAACTTGCCACCAACATTCAGTTCTACTACCTCTGGAAATTAATGGAAAACAGAAAAAATGTCATATAACTATTATCAAGTCACAAAGCTTTCATTTCTTATCTTTCCGTCGGCTGTAAATACAGTAATGACATATATATATATGAATACGTACGGTTATAGTTATGAATCTGGACACGGATTATCTTGTACTCGACAGTAAATCTGGCTTTAAAAATTGAGATTATTCCAGTTTTCGTAGTCTGAAACGACTTGTTTATATGCTGGAAAAGGTTATTACCGCAACAAATTTCAACAGTTAAGACATTCGACTGCTAAACAGGTTAACATTATGCTGTAGTACTCTACTCAAATCTATTTAAAGGGCTGAAAGGTTCTATGTAAGTGCGTTTAACGTCTTTTTCAACAATTTTTCAGTCATAAACGACGGTGTCTACTTGTAGCAGTGAGCACAATGCGCAACTTTATAGTACTGCCTCACTGGAATATCACACCGTAGACACGTGACATGATATCCCATCTATTCACATTATACTGACATCGGGCTGACCAGTCCTAGCACTATACTCTTAAGGCTAAGCGTCAATCGAGGAAGTTACTAGTGCATTTTTTACGTCTTTGGTATGACACGGGCGGGGATCCATGGAAACCACAACCTTCCGCACTCGAAGCGGGCGCTCTACCGCTAGGCTACCGAGGCGGAACTAGTTTAGTAAACTGATGCTCTTGTTGTGCTAGTATCCATAACAAGAGGACAATTGTTGTCCTATATCGCTAATCAGAGTTGATCTGACCTTCTGATCCAGTTTTGACCCCACATGACCCAGTTTCAAACTTGACCTAGATATCATCAAATCAAAAATCCTGACCAAATTTAATAAAGAATGGGTCGCAATAACTCTAGAGTGTTAACAAATTGTTCCTTTGATTTGACTGGGTGACCTGGTTTTTGACCTACACAAGCCAGATTCAAACTTGACCTAGAGGTCATCAAGATAAACATTTTTATAGTACTGCCTCAAGATAAACATTTTTATAGTACTGCCTCACTGGAATATCACGCCGTAGACACGTGACATGATATCCCATCTATTCACATTATACTGACATCGGGCTGACCAGTCCTAGCATTAAAACTTAAACTTTGGACTCTAGAGTGGTAACAATATTTTCATTTGATATGGCCTACTGACCGCGTTTTTAACCCCAAAGGACCTACATTCAAATTAGACCTAGAGATCATCAAGACAAACATTTAGAACAAGTTTTATAAAGATTGGGTAACAAATGTGGCCTGTAGAGTGTTAACAAGGCAAATGTTGACGCACGACGGACGACGCCGGACAATGACCGGTCACAATAGCTCAATTTGAGCACTTCGTGTTCTAGTGAGCTAAAAATTGTATATTAAGCTAGTCTGGTTAATAAAAGGTAAACCGTAGGTACATGTGGCATGCTGTATGGATGTCATAAATGCTTCGAGCTCTGGTAAAAAAAGACTTTCGCTGAATCATCACTCAAAGGCATCACTTTGCACTCTTGTATTGTAAAAATAAGATATATGAGTATCTTATTTCTAAAATCTCTTGTTAGCCGTCATTATACACACGCTAAACGGTGTTCTATTTTTTAAAAATATAACGGGGGTATCATATAACAAAACACGGCTGTGTTGGGCTGTAATATCGATCGTTTATTTATATACTGTACAAATGTTTATGGCGAGTCAGACAAATGAAGAATTGAACAAGCGGTACGGAAGAACATTTAAAAATTAATTATAGATAACTAGTTTTAAGGATTATTAGAGAAACAAGGTTTCTAAAATCAATTTTACTGTGTAAAATACATTGGTTTCTTGTCGATTTTGATAATAAATTGTTTGTGTTTTTCTTTTCATAATCTATACATAGCTTATTTTTGGTAATGTTATATGGCTATTACTAACACTAGTCGAGACCGATGATATTTTATGCACTTTCTTGATAGATAAATCTTCATTTGTCCGCCGTGGAGAAACAAATGACATTCGCAGATTTCGCGTATGTCGAACGTGTTCAAATCAATTTAATAATCTTTTGACGCAATATTCAATATTGTTTTCATTTCGCTGACATATTTACATATAAATCAAATGAAAAGATATACCATTACGGGATAAGTCTTTATAAAAAGGTGCAGTATTGTCTAAAATGAAAAGGAAAGTAGTTGAATGAAATCTGCAAATAAGGCAAATAAATGGAGCTATGTTTTAACTGAAAATCTAGGCGTAAAACGTGATTATGCCTGAATGCGGTTTAAACTTGATCATTTAAACGTGTTTCGTAAAATATACAGATCAGCTCACGCGGAAACCCCATTCTACTCGATCCTCGGAGGATGGACAAAACGAGTACCAAGGCTCCGACTAGAAGATTCTTCGAGTCAGTTAGTTTCCGTCAAGGAATTTCGCTGTCTGACTCAGAGTCTTTATGCGAAGTCACTCGAACGAAATCCTAAAAGTGACTCAAGATAAAACCCAATTAGCGGGATACACACCTGTATTGGTTTCTTTTGTTCCCGAGTCGCTTGACGGAATTTCTCCGAGTGACTCCGAGACGAAAGAAAAAATACCTATACAGATTTGGGTCTTTGAATACCTTCGATCTCAGATTACATGGAGCAAGATAATTATATTTTACGTAGTGATAAGCGAAAAAAACAACAACAACAAAGTTTGGTTTGCTTTGGGTTTAACGCCATTTTCCATCAGTATTTCAGTCATATAACGGCGGTCAGATAACCTAACAAGTGTTCCTGGATTCTGTACCAGTACAAACCTGTTTTCCGCAAGTATCTGCCAACTTCCCCACATGAATCAGAGGTGGAGGACTAATGATTTCAGACACAATGTCGTTTATCAAATAGTCACGGAGAACTTACGCCCCGCCCGAGGATCGAACTAGTGACCCCGCGATATGTAGACCAACGCTCTACCTACTGAGCTAAGCGGGCGGGTACAACAACAAAGTAATTGATGAATAATTATAACAGTATCTGTCTATTTTACATTAAATGTTTTATCTGAGTTATAACATTTTAATACTTTTTCAGTGGAAACGGCAGCTTGAAAGTTTGTTTAGTTTTATATAATTCTTAAATATAGTCCATTTCGCATATTTTTTGTCTTATTTAAAGAGCATAGTCAGAAAGTATTAACTTTTTAGCGGGTGTTATTTTAAAGTTTATTTAGTTATAATGAATAATGCCTAATTTTGTGGGTTTTCTGCGTGAGCTGATCTGTATCTGTATAGAATAACTGGCTTTGAAACAAAGATGAAAATTAGTCTAAAATGATTTTCCTCTCTTATATTTGCTTAGCAGACGTTGAATATATACATCAAAACGGCGAAATTTGTATTCCGTCAACATTTTTGTGCTGGGTGTAATCTGTATCTTTGCAGGAAACCTCACTGTACTAAGGTAATCTCGACATGAACTTGTGCGTAGTTCAGGGCGTAAGAACGCAAGAAACATTCCTTGTATGCTCTAGTTTACAACGAGATGGACTAGGCTAATTCACAGAGGTTTAAATAACTCATATAATGACTCACCAAGCGGTATAACCCCTATAAAGATATCCACACAGCAAATACATGTTACGTACATGTACCTACCCTTGTATATTATAAAAATATATTGTGATAAACAGTCCAATGCATAGGATGCACCGCTCCCAACACATGTAATATATTATGGACATGAGTTCGATTGCGCAATAATAATCAAAACACGAGTGTGTAGCACGAATGATTTATTTATTCTCATCTGAAAAGCTGTCAGCATTTCAATCAGATAAGATATCGGAACACAGTTATTGTTCACACTTACTATTGAACTAGCCCGCCACTTAGCTCAGTAGGGAGAGCGTTGGTCTACGGATCGCGGGGTCGCGAGTTCGATCCCCGGGCGGGGCGTATGTTCTCCGTGACGATTTGATAAAAGATATTGTGTCTGAAATCATTCGTCCTCCACCTCTGATAATATGGGGAAGTTGGCAGTTAATTGCGGAGAACAGGTTAGTACTGGTACAGAATCCAGGAACACTGGTTAGGTTACTATTAACTGCCCGCCATTACATGACTGAAATACTGTTGAAAAACGGCGTTAAACCCAAAAGAAACAAACAAATACTATTGAACTATACATTCGCATTTGGTCCAAAGGCTAATAAAATTTACACCACAATTTGGAAAGCATATAATTTGTGAATAGAATAGATGTAATCAAATAAAAAATGCAGATATTTTGTCATTTGACCTCACTTATGCATGACGTTACATTGCTAAGACGCCTTATTTTCATGACGTCAATGCTGAATCGTACCTGTGTAGGATAATAACAGTCACTTATTCAAATCTTTATAGAGCACCATCTTTCCATTCATCTACTTTTTATGGAAGTTCTATCATAAATTAACGAAAAATTGAAAGAAATTACTAGTAGGGATTTGAATTAGAGGTCTGCAACCCTAAAATGACACATTTATACTCTTGACCTCACATAAAACCCCTGCTTTCGGTTTCGATTAGCAGAACTTGGTCTGCTGTATTGACAGCTGTAAAAGCGGTTCATTTTGTCTTACTACTCTTGTTTGCTTTTCATTGAGTAAGGTTTTATCGTTTGATAATCATAATAACTGTACAATATATTCGACCTTGTATGTTTGTTATTACTAAATCAGTCGAGCAATAGCTATATTCATACAATGTTGTTATGTTTGTACTGCTTATAATAACCCATTTAGTTGTTTTAATGTTTTGACAGTCAATAACACGGTTTAAATATTTGATCAAACAATGAAATATGTCGTTTTTACCGGTAACATAAAATTTCCAAGTGTTGGCTATTTGTTTCAAATTCGAAATATCATAATATTATCTTACATAAATCATCTTAAAGTGTATTTTTTTGTGGATTGTCTTTGAACAGGATAAAATATCAAGACAAGGGAGATTATGCATATCAAAATGCAATAATAATTTTATAAAGGTTATTGTCCTTGATAATGATAACATGCATAATTAATTTTGATCATCCAACCAATTTCATTCAAACCATAAATGTACTTACGGATTGCTAATTATTATTTTACAATACAAATGAACATGAGCTAATTGTATAGTTACTTAAAGCTTCCAAACGTATCAGTTACATGTTTTATTACACATGAGATATTCTATTTATATCAACACATGAACATAACAAGCATAAAACGCGTTTAAACCAAGTAAACCTCTACGTCATTGAATTTCCATGTCTACGTTCAACTTGTTTCTTTCACGTTGACGTCAATTCCTTTTGAATTATCCGTTTTGGGGCCCTATTAGACATGTTTATGCTTTGGCACGGAACGCGCATTCATTAATAGGAGTTATAACAACACGTGAGCGAGAGAATCTCTTTACTCTCCTGTTAAAACACCCCCGAAAAGTGACAAGAACAGCAATTTTATGCTAGAATGTGTGATAAACAGTGACGTAAAAATTATACTACGTCATGCTGGTGTGAGAAGGATGACAGGTGTTTTTAAAATCTCTGTTGGCAAATATTTCCCACGAGGTACACTATTGAAGAGTGATTGCAGTTTGTTGAAAAACAGAACGATTTTGGCTGTAGCTATTGCTTTATTTCCAAGACAGTGTTGAAAATATAACCAATTTTATGTTTAAAAAGTGGCCGAATATTTACAACCTCTAGAAAGTAAAATGTAGAGGCTAAACCTGTCCGTTATTTTAAGCGCGGATTTGTTGTTTACCATACTGTAAACGGCCGTTAATGATAGCAATCAATGTTGGTTGTATTAAAGCACATATGGTAGGAATTGTGTACAAATCAATTGTATGAAGAAAGAAAATATTCATGAAAGACCGCAAAAAGTGTCCCAAACCAGTACCTTATTACATTCCTGTTTCGTACAAATGATTTTGCCAATAAAGTAGTAAATTGTGTTTTAGTTAATCTAACTTACAGTACATGTCAAAAACTTTTCGCTTATGTAACTAGAATATCCGCGTAATTCATATAATGTACAGAAGCACACATTTTCTCACGGTAAATGACACAGGTGTCAACTCAGTTTTTGAGGCCCGTATACATTTGCATGTTTCTCGACTTAAAAATATATTTCAGTTAAAAAGAATTTGTCTTTAGAAATGTATAACAGAAGTGATATGACTATATACAGCTTTTAAAACAAAATGTTAATATCCAGGGCACGCTTGTGACAATCGTTACTGATTTTTATGCATAATAATGCCTTAATAATGGCTTGCGTGGCTTCCGTGGACGAGCGGCAGTCTTCGAATTACTTGACCCTGACCGATATGGGTTCGGGCTTCAATACAATACAATACAATAAGTTTTATTTCAAGTCGGCAAGACACAAACATATGAAACATAAGCTCTGATGAGCTTTTTTAACAGACGTTAACAAATATATATGAGGTCAACAAGAATTATAAATACATGTTAGCTGTAAAAGAAAAATATTTATTTCCTTTTTCTCTCTCTCTCTCTCTCTCTATTATATATTTATCTATAAAGCAACAAAGTAAGTCACATCTTATGTTTGGAAAGTGCTGATCTGACTATAGGCCTAAAAACTTCTATATGAACTTATGTAAATAAAAATTATGAATTAAGCAATTTTGTTCAAATAAAGTTTAGTGTATACACATCTGAGATTTACAATTATCTGTAAAGTATCGAAACTGTTCACGGTGTGACTTGCTCCATGTCACACACGCGAAAACAAGTAAGCAATACAAATAAAATTAAGGACGTTACCCTAATTTTATGTTTTTGAACTTGTGGCCGGAAATAACATCTTTTTCTTTAGGTTACATCTTGAAGTCGTGCTTTCACCCAGCTTGAAAGTAGATGTGCAAGTTTTGTCATATCGGAGTGTGCAGGACTTTCCTGAAACATTCCACAATTCATTATTTATCAATACTAATCGCTTTTATAGTTTGTTTTCGATTCATTAAATCGGTAATTACTTATAAAATGTACGCAAAAAAAATGATCTTACAGATGTATGGAATTTGTATCTACAAACAGTCTGTCTAATCGTTTCATCATTTCATTTCTACACTTCTGACACACTATTAATCAGCAAGATAATTACTGAAACTGAAACGTACGGCAACATCAGAAAGAGATGTGTTAACTAATGTAACACAGATGATGTATAAATGCATTGCGTTGTTACAGAACGTTAAGAGCAGGCATTTTCGAGAACGGAGCTTTGCGGTTTAAACGCACATGGTGATGGATTTGAAAATTCAGCCGGATAGTATCAAGGCAAAACTATTCGGCGGAACTTTTTTTCTGCACAGTCGGAAGTTGAGGACGTTCATTCTTTGCTCTATTTTTTCACTCAAGTATCTTAATGATACATATTCTTCCGTTAGATTAACTTTAGATTGATTCTGGTAATTCTGGCATTAATATCAAAAGTCAGTATAAAGTGGCGAATAGGAAATAGAGTTTTAACTTCACCATGACATCGGTTCTTTGGTAAATTTACAAATATTGTTTTTTATGGGGACATTTGGCTGAAAACACGCATTGCCACAAGTCTGCATTGATACAAGTGCGGAAAAATCGTCAATTAAGGAGAATACTAGGGTAAGTCTTGAGCGGTAAAGTAGTGCATATAATTAGTACGTAATCTGACGTACACTTTTTGAAAACGTGCATGGATGTACCACGTTGTATATTGGTCGGTAAAAGGTGTCTGCTTCTGATTTACTTTTTTTTTTAAAAGGGCTTCGTATTCATAAGTTCTAAACTCAAAAAAATTCTAGTCTCTATCGGTTATGACGATTTATATTGGTGCTCTGGAGCATTTCACATCTGATCAATAAATGGGGTCTAAACCATAAACAAAATTTTATTTAAAAGCCATCTATAACTTAATTCCCTTTATAGTCTCGTGTTAGCTTCTTAGGTTGCAGTTGGAGCGGGTGGGACCTTTTTTTTTGTCGGGCTTGAAGATTTTAGCATGCACATAGTAGTTCTGAATGTTTTTGAAGATAAATAAAACAGTATGGTTTCGTTTTGGTAGATTTGCTATAATATGGGTCTGTTCAGGTTGCATTTTATATAAATATTACGTTACCTGGTATTTGTTACTCAGGTCATTCTTACTGTTTTTCAAGTAGAGTAGCAGCGATAGTTTCTGTTTTGATTTTGTCTCTAATTTTGAACCGCTACATAATGTCATTTGAATTTTTTTCAGAAAGTTTTACTAATAGCGAGCTCAAAGAACGAGCTTTACGGTTTTTACGCAAGTATAATTCTTTGTACAGAGAGCTAGTGCCCTAGCAACGGGAGACAATTTTCGCGCATGCGCAATCTATGTAGGGCAAAAAAGACGTGACCGCACAATATAAATGTGCGTATAGATAGAGTTACATTTGTAATTTCAGTCTATTCGGAATCAGTAATGACTGGATTTTATAGTATATATCCAACACAAGATAAAGAAAAAATTTTCTTTGGCAAAAACCTCACCTGTTTATTTAATGCGTATTACCATTGATGATGTTTGGATTAATAAACTTTTTTTTGCATAGTAATTTTGATCTCGACAAATTTAGGTTACGAAAAAATAAAAAAAAAAAGTAATTCTGAGGTTTTTATTTCATTGCTTTAACAAACATGATCGCACAGAACCTATGGTAATAAGCTTACATGATACATGCATATAATTTAAAGAATGTGAGCTATTATTGAATTGTTCAATTAACAAAGTCCAGTTTTGATTTGGTTTCCAATTGATACTCAATTCGAGATCAATTCTTTCCGTATTCTATAAAAATATTAATCTCTTCTTATTGTTAGTTTTTTTATTTATACTGATTCTTTGAATTCGAAGTTTATTTAGGGACTTGCTCAAAGTAGTTCGGATGGTGAATGAACGGTTAGATTTAAATGGAGAGGGGGCGGGTAGCGGGGGGAGATGGTGTTCTACACTTACATTCTTTATATGTTGTTTACCCTTGCACTGCTAAATTTCTATAATGATCTTCTCCATCTTTCAATTTGGGACAGTACCATTAACTATTAAAAGTGGTGCTTACAAAAAGATAATGATGAAATGGCGAATTTTGCCGATCTGATCAGGACGGCACGGGATGTGATAAAAGTAAATATCCATAAAGTTCCAATGTACAAAAGTACATGTATATAAATTCTGATTAGATTTTAAAATACTAGTTATCGCGTGAAATGTTTATTACAGCTCCGCCAGTGATATGTAAGCCGTACATTAAAAAAATAACAACCATAGTGCTTTCCGACCAGCTTGGCTCCAGTCCACGCCGGATGCGCCAGGCCGGTTCTGGGATGTGGTTTTCCATGGCGCGGTTTAATATTATTAATCGATGTGCCGTTTTTATGACAATGTCAATCAATGTAATCTTATATGCTTCAGTAAATTTATGATTGCTTAATTCAGGGGACATTCTCGAAATAAAGTTTGGGGTTTCTTGGATTACGATAGTGACCTAGCGTTATCATGTCTATTGAATATTGTTACGGAATGATTTCCGGATATTACTTAAAACAGTAACTTCTCAGTGACATGAAGCGGCATCCCTATGTCTATGCAGTTGGTCATTCAATTAGTCGGAGATATAATATATACAACCATCTATTGAAGTTGGTTGTGTTAAATTAGATAAAAGAAAGAAATATGTGAATACGGAAAGTTCTCGCGAATTCTTTTGAGTAGTGTATAGTTTTGTGTTTCTTATAAATGTCAGTGTATATTATTTTTTTAGCTAAATCTATTTCTTTGAGCTCGATTTGAGGACTTCGTCTTATTTAATATTATTCTCTCTAGACCTTTCCGTACACAACGTTTATGGTACTTACCATTATATAAGATTTTGACCCTTGCAAGTCGCATCTGTGTCCGGAAATTACGTTTACCTTCTGTTTACCCTCCATTATTTGTAGACGTGCCTTCTCGTCCCGACCTTCAGGCGTCTTTATGAACCGACATACCAGAAAATCATCACATTTTATCATGAACTTAAAATCATTTACTCACTGTTCGAATGCATAAAGTGATTCTTTTTGTCAAAAAGAAAGACAAAAAAAAAAAATAATTAAACAAACACATACACACCACACAGTCTAGTAAGTCGTTATTAAAGTATGAATGTGCGCATGTCAACCAGAAGCAAAACGTAATAATTTACGATAACCAAAATGGTTTGTTTATTTATTTTTGGTGGATTCTCTTAAAATGATACGCACGAAATAATGAATAAATGACCTCAGAACCGACACAAGAACATTGTTGCGGTACAATGCCGCCACAGACGCACAACGTTTTTATGTTTATCAAACATAAACAAAATTTCCTGCATGAATTTATAGATTTCATCTTGAAAATCATGTGATTTTGATCATTGACTATTTTTAATTCATTAAAGCTAACTTTTAACAGTTTTTTAACGGCTATTACTTCATTTATATTATAAAGGAGAATGACATTGAAGCCGTCGAAAACCACGTTACCATAATTATATAAAAATGTAGGTGTTTAAAAGTGAATAGATAATGCGTTACACTGGAAACACCTAGCCACGATCATGTAATAGAATTTATCAAATTCGCCAGACTTCGGAGTGTCAAACATAAGGAATGATGAAAAGTGTTACGCATGTGTGAGTTGCGTTAATCTTTATTTTTTTCTCATACTTCATTAAGAAATATCCTTAGAGGGTTTAGTACTTCAACTGGAGAGAAGATTTTTACTTGAAGAGGCAAATAAAAAAAAGAAGGAAAAAAAAAACTTGCATTTTTAATCAAGTTTATACTTGTATTTACACGTTAGTACACATGAATTGTATGATATATTATTATGAATCTACCATTTTGACAAGATTTCATTTATCTTTTATAAATCATATACATGTAATATTCATGTATATTCAGTGTGTATTTTTAAATTCTTTCTTTCAAAGCTAAGTTAACGGAATCAATAAACATGTGCGGCGCAGAAAAAACTGGAAGCTTTAATTGTATAATTTAAAAGCAACCCCCTAACATTTGGTGAATGTTTTACATTTTGTTCTTTTCTAACACAGGCACGTGTCCTGGTGGGAGGCCAGGGGGCCGTGCCCCCCCCCCCCCCCCCCCCCCCCTCACCCCCCCCCCACCCCAGCTGGCTGGTTGTTTATCGATTTTTTTACTATGGGCCTTCAATTAACATAAATTTATACACCATCGCAATCTGGCTTGATTTGACAGCATTACACTGGCTTAAAGAGCATTAAAACAAGTTTGTCGGTAGTGGAAATTAGCCCCGGATATCACAGATAAAAGTGTATCTGTGCATGCTTCATTGAATCGCTTGATCGGTACTTGATTGGGTAGTGGAGAAACTATTATGTTTTTTTACTCTTTGGATAGGGTTATAAAATGCTCATTACATTGTTGGTTTTGTTATAGTATATTCATATAATCAATATGAAAATTGTATAACTTTATGTTGGTTGTTTTTTGTTTTTTACATTAAGGCTCATTCCACCAATATGTATTACTAGTATAGATATTTATACTCTTTCTTTTAGTTTTACAACATTTATGAATTTGTAAATACTCTATCAATTTTAAGCTTTTGGGGTACTATTACCTTTCTTAAAATAAAAACTCTCATAGTTTTAAAGTTGGTTTCTCAGTAAAATTCTTTATAACGAATCTTTATCTCACGTTACTTATGTGGGATTTCATACATAACAAATATCTTTTAATATGTGTGTTGGATGTTATTGTTTTGTACAGTCAAGATGTATAAATTAAATCTTATCATTTATTTTTATAGATCATTGGTATAGGTATAGAGTTACATTGTCTTTTGAAATCTGATGCTGATGTTAATTGGTAATTGTCTAATACATTCGTTTGTTTTGATGGACTATCTAAAAACATTTGGCCTATTTTGCAATTAGGTTAACACCTTAATAATTTAGTATAGCTCTAGTATAGTTTATTTCGTTAGTTCTATGATTTTTTTCTTTTTTCTTTTTTATGTTATTGAGACACAAAAGCCAGTCATAGTATAGAGATTTTCTAAGATGGACTGATGTTAAAAATGTATTTTTGACTAGTATTTAGACTGGCCCTACAGGTATCTTAATTGAATTCATTAAAAAGGGGGGAAATATTAATCATAGCTAGAGGAGCTAGGTCTTCTATATATTCAATCTTTTTTACTTCTTCATTTTTTTTTTCATTCTGAGCTGAGGGATAATACAGAAACATAAGTCCTGAACTCTGTGACTCGTTACTAATCATTCATTTACTTTGATAAGCTTGATGAAATTTTAAAAAGCATAGGTCTTTTCCTTAAATTTATAATACACTCAGGCTTCCTTAAAGGTGTTTCGGGTAGCAGAAAATGCATCTATTCGGTGCCTTTATTATATAATTTTCTCTTTCGGGAGGGGTTAGCACATCCCGAACCCACCCAGCTTGCCCCCCACCCCACCCCCCCCAGCAAACAAATCCGGCACCGGGCCGGCTAAAGGTTTGTTGAAAATTTTTGATGATTTATTTGTAAATTGTTCTGAAGTATTTACAAGAGACATGAAACGGGTAAAATACAGTCTTAACAATTTTATTTTTGGTGATTGGTATGTTTGCAGATTCTGGTGCTCATTTTTACTGGTTTTAGAGAATATTATTTTAGCATAAAAATTTGTTGGTAGTAATTTTGCTACAAGCACTATTGTTTATGTTCTATTACTTTTTTCCATTTAGAATATACTAAATGATATTGCATAAAATCGTCGATGTTTGTTTGTGTTATTGACCGGTATTTGTTCAACATTACCAAAATTTGAATCTTTCTTTTGATCTAATGGTGCTCGGGCATTAGTTTTCGAATACTTACTTGATTTAGTTTATTCTTATTTTATTCCAAATCAAGCTATTTTTTCATGATTCAGTTTCGTTCGTTAAATTTTTAGTTACGAAATCCAGTTATAGTGAAGACAGCGGATTTCAATGTCTAATTTAAACATAAATCAAATAAATGCTAAATAAATGAAATTAAAAATATTTTCGCTAATGGGATTTAAGGGCTCGAACAGCATTTCCCGCATATTAAGCCACTGAGCACAAAATCGAACGACGAGTACATGGGTTTCACACTTGCAATACTTATTTATGATATGTTAGACATTTACTAAAATTTATTTTCCGTAAAAAAATACGGACAGCCACCGAAGTTGGCCGAATATTAAGATAATCGTTCGCAATCCACATTTGAAGGGCTGAGTTAAAAAATTGCACAACAGACGATAAACGGTAAATGTGAAAGTTAAATATAATACAATGTCTGTTCTGTACTTTTTTTTACACTGTTTACTCCGTTCTGCTTAGTTTATTAAAGTTTCTCCAAATACATGTATAATATATATGCAACATACGGTTTTTAAAAAAACTACTAAACTGATTTTAGAGCCGGTATGTTCTATAGCACTAATCCAAATATTTAGGTCACTACGTCGTGTAAAGAGGGTGATTTATGACCTGATGCGCTTAATTGGACGGATCCAGTGCACTTAGGACTGGGTGTTAGATGAGCTATATATGCATTTTTTATTACATTGTTTATGTCACATGGATAGATAAGGTTTTAAAGTCTCTTTAGACTCTTATATAATTAGTGTGATGTTGTTTGTTTCTATTCATCTTTAAATGGGTAATATTTCTCATTGTGTTGACATCAGTTGCTATATTTCAGATAACACGCTTGTTAAATATGAAATGAAGTAAAACTTGTTTGAAATTCGATTCGTACTTATTTCTTTTCATGTGGTTTAATGTGTATTGTGTTTTTTTTTTTTTTTTTTTTTTTTTTGTATTTTTTTTATCTTGTTTACTCTGAGTGATACGCTGTTAGTTTTTAAATTTATTTTGAGTTCAATTGTAAAGCAACGTTGTACAACTTACTTTAATCCACTCTCGAACCTCGTTTCCTGTTTGAATCCACAGCCATGAGGGAAGGTTATTGATGATGGCAGTTCCCTTTATGTCGGTGCGCCAAGACACGGGAAATATGGGGCCTTTTCACGTCTTTGGTATGTCCGTGGCCGGGGATCGAACCCTTACAGTACATACAGATATATACCGAATGTGATATTCTATGGAAGGAAATTTAAGGAAAATGTTTTTTCCGACACCGTGCAAAGAGCGTCTGAATTCGGTTTTTTGGAAGAATACGCCTTTTCCTTGTGCGTAATAAGCGTCCACATAACTTGTCGAACGCAATGTCTTGACATCAGTACAATGCTTGGGTGTTTTTTTGTTTTACAAATTTAACCTTATGTCCGATTGAGGTCAAGTGCCTTGTTTCTATTATTTTTTTTATTTTCTTTATGATATTTTGTATTCCATGGAGCGAAATTAAAATTTATTTGCTTTTGATCAATTTACTGATTATTTTTTTCGGGAATTTCCACATTCTTTTTTATTTTCATCTATTCAGAATTCATGTTTGGTCCTGTGGCAGTAAAGGCGAAACTCATTCTGTCTAGAAACAGTGTACCGTGATCTGCCTGATATTAACGTCACGTGTATATCAGTAAATTCTAAATAAAAATAATACAATAATTTATGTAATTATTTGATTCACTATTCTTGCCACCGATCAGACACTTCTATACCGCTCTTGTTCTTTTATTATATTTATGTCTGTATATTTCTTTGTCTTATTATAGCTAGATTTTTGAAGAATGTTAATTATGTGAGAGTTTCAGGAAGTTATCTCATTCGAAACGAAATACCTGGGACAAGCTTCTAGAGAGTGAATATAACTTGCATAGTAAATCGCGAGTTTGTACGTTGGTCTTGTAGGAATTGGACTGAGAATATATTAATTAATATTAATAATAATTATTAATAATTAAAAGCCACCCAACGCACGTTTCGGCAGATATTAACGGTCCCTCTTATGCAATGTTATTCACGAAACAAATTTTAGTCACTGTATATTATGGTGGGCTTTGTAAAAATAAACGGGAAAAATTTTATATATTTTTAACAACGAATAGATTTGACTTCTTGATAGTTTCGTTATAAATGCCATTTAATTTATGTTTTTTTTTTTAATTCAAGGAACGAAATGAAGGATCGACACCGAAAACACCTGTTATATTTACATTTTGCGGAAATTAAATAACAGGACCCTCCCTTCTTAAGGTATGTTCGCAATAAGCACTTCTATAACAGACGGACTTTAGAAAAATTTGCAAGGATCAAACAAATTTAATAGCAATAAAAACTTCTGTCAAAATTGTATATATCTTTTAAAAATTATCTGACCGCTGTAATTTGTATAGTTAAAACGTATAACTGTTTCTTTTCTTTCTTATTTTTCCTTAAGGAAAGCTGGTGGATATAATAATACCTACATAAATGAGCAACTTTTTTTACTCCGGGTTTTGGATATAATAATTTATTTTTTTATCATTTTCCCATTTTTGGCATAATCTGATCCTTTCTAATATGACAATTTCGTCTTGGTACTACCAAAAAAAACACATTTCGCTCAATTATTTCAATATTCTCTGGATAATATTTCCTAATTATTTGATGTTTATTGTATTTTTATAATTGCCGCATTTATCTATATATTTTTACTTACCGACAACATAACCTAGACTATAAACAAGATCATTTCGAAACATTTATGTCAAAAAGAATAGTCTTTTATTGTTGAAACTACGCACAAGTAATTAGAGGGTCTATTTGACATATTACGTCTTGCCTGTAGGTGTGACTTATCTTTCTCCCTTGTTCTGTTTGGCTGAAATTGAGGACCCTTTTAAAGTTGTGCAAATGAATGGAGTGGTAATATATATCGGATCAAGCTGTGTTTTTATTGGCGCTTTGAACCAATTCGTTTAATTATGTTTTCTACAATCTAAATGTTGATGAGACAGCCTGTAAATATTACTTTTTAAGGATTCTAGTATTCATTTTCGGAGTTCAAACGCTTGGAGTTGTTTGATCTTTAGTAAATAGTGAGTATAATAGTAATGTTGCGTTTTTATGATTTATTTACTCACTGTGTATCTTGATTTATTTAGAATAATGTCCATATTTCATGGGAACTGTTAGAAGAATGAAACACATATCACTAAAATACTTTAAAAACATAGCTGACCGGAAAATAGTCTTTTTCTGTTTGTAATTGTGTATGCATGAAATGCAAAGCAAACATTCTGTAGGCATTGTTTTCAGGTATATCGATGTATCTGACTGTTTCTTCTCTGCCTACCTTCGACTCTTACTCTCCCGTCCCGATGTCTCACGTGATACTTTATTTTATCATAAAAGTGTTAACAATATTCAATAAGGAGGTTCAACTCCAATCTTTAAGACTCTCAAAATGTTGAAATATACAGTATGACACACTTACTTTGACTAATTTGCTATCATTTATAATATCTGTCCTATTTCATTTTGACGGTACTATGCACTGTTACATAGGGAACGCTGACCTGATTTCGAAACAGTGCAGATCTTGATTCAAACGCGCTCTGGTGTGCAGGCTGATATTGTTCTACACTGGTAAAAAAGGCAGAATCTGCCGTGTCAGCATTTCTTAGTTAGATATTGTTTTTATTTTATTTTTTGTTATCGGAGGAGGTAATGAAAGGAACTTTAGTTTTTTGTGTTTTAAAATTATGAATACGTTTTGAAAACATATTAGTATGGTTTGTGTAAATAAGAAGGTTTTTGAATGACAGATTGTTTCTTTTTGCCGTGATGTTATTTGTGATTTGTCGTATTTTGGTCGGTGCTTCACAGTCGGCTCTGGTTGTCGTTTATGATCTCGACTAAGGTAAGGAAACGCTCAATTACGTAATTATTCCCACAGTCACGAGCAGTGAAAGTTAATGAGCTAAAGGTGAATTAAAGATTTTGATTCGTATTTTTTAAAGGTTCGGCTCCATATTCTTTCAAGAAACTAGTTAAGACGGTGATTGAATGGGTAATATAAAATTATGTTGAAATGAAATCAGATTTATATAAATCTATAGTAAATAATTATATGATCTTCTGATAACCGGTACAAATTTTAACTTGTGATAAATAATATTGTTGTAAATGTGATAATTAAATAAATAGTTGTGCGCGGGTTGAATTGTCTCGTTTTTTTTTGGCTGCACAAAGATTCTGTTTTGATGATGAGAGCAGTAAATAGAACATGGAGATATGAAATTTTTCAATCTTCTTCAACGAACTTGGATTTCTTCTTTCTCTCGGCTTTACCATTACATTTTGCACATTCAAAAGTACATATTCAAAAATTATTTAAATATAGACATAATATTCGATAGATTTTGGGGAGTTAAATCAAATACTAGTACAATAAGCGATTTATATGTATCATATCATATTATCTAAATACTTTTTTTTTTTTTTTTTTTACTTTATTTTAAAAAATAAGGACACAACAATGAGCCGGCACACATGCCATTGCGTGTGTTTTGTGAAAAAAAAAACACACGCTTTCGAACACAATACTCTTACATAGCGTAAAAAGCGACATTAAATCGCTTAAATGTACGGAATCGTTATGGCCTCGCCTTTGATTGTGTTCGTCTGAAAACGCGATACTCGATGGTCGAAGACGAAAAAAGCGAAATCACCAAATACGATAAACGAAAACACGAATCTTAGCGTTAGTTCGATCGTACAGTCGCCGTTTTAACCAATCGTATATAGTTATGATAGAGCTTTTCGTTACGTAGTATCGTGATTTCGCAAATTTATTACCGGTTTATCACGTTTACATGTACTGTGACAGTTTCACTATATTTGGTCGCAAGTTTATCATCATGTTACTATGCATTATCACCATGGCCCTCATACTGTCAGTATCACCATCGCAATGTTTTGCGTTATATATGTCATAGTCGCGTCATCATCACCGTATGTCGCGTTATCAATCGTCTCTATGTATCCTCGTCGCTTTATCTCATCGTATATTCGTTCATCACCTTCATATTGTTTCGGACGCTATTACATTCGCACTGTCGCGTTATCATAATCGAATTTGGATATCTTCCTCGTAACTGTCGCGTTCCTTACATCGTACTTCAGTCATCATTCATCATATCGCTTCCGTGGCCTATGTGCATAGGAGAATTCCCCAGCAGAGTTCAGGGTATATTTTTTCATGCTAATTAGTACTGTTAAAATTCCGGAAATGATTTAGTTGCTTGTTCACGGGTTGTTATCAACGTTTTTCAGGTTAAAACCAAATATGTTATTGTGGCAAAACATCAGCGGTAGTCGCTATGAGTTTTCTTGTTGTAAAATGATTAATAACAACAAAAGAGAATGTCATAGTGTAACATGATCAGAGTTTTTTTTGTGTCTAACAAGGTTATTTTCACAATATGTCGCTGATAGTCTTTCGGCCCAAATATGATGGCTTTTATTTTACACTGTGAAAATAAAATACAAGCGAATGCTGTTATGTAAAATCAGTTATCGATGTTTGCATAAAAGACGCATAACTCTTGAAAATCGGAACATCGCAAAGATATAATAATAATATATTTACTATTCATGGACATATTTTCATTTTATGCGCTCAAACGTTATGGTATTTTCTTCAGAATACATAGGCATTTCATTATTCAGTTTTCATGTCCAAAATAAAAAGTAAGCGCGTCTTCACATCCGAAAGTGTATATAGTAAAAACCTTATAAAACTAACATATCTACCTGATATTATACATTAAATATCCATCATACACAAAAAATATAAACCTCAAAATAATTATATTCCCTCAAAACAATACCAACACATAAACATTACTAATATATTCCATCCAAATACACTAATTCTTAAATTTCGCTTAATTCTAACTTTCACCAGAATCAATAGTCTAACAACAAACAACCACAATCATTTCATCCATGAGGATTTTTTCTAAACTGCCATATCTCCCCACACCTCAATCTGTTCTTTGCACTTTATTTCTAAAATCCTACTACAAATCTAGTAATTATGAGCATCACCTTGCGCCACGGGAGGCTATATTCCAACCATAATACCTTCTACAGTCCTATTTGTTAAATAAACATTACGAATGTTTATACCTCTACACATATTTGATTATAAATCTAAATAACATACTATATATAACGTGAAACACGGACAGTGCAATGGTTAAAAACGGAACGAAATTATATACATTTACATCAACGAACTATCTTTTTAAAAAAACTATTATCTTAACTTATAACTCTTATATTTAACATCTTTTTTTCGTCGCCTAATCTATATCTTCATAATTCGTACAAACTCTAAATACCACACTAACTATCTATATATCTCTTTACAGAATTTAAAAACACATTCAAAATCTAAATAACCCTACCGGAATTCCGTATAACTGCGATCTTAGAATAATTTCCCGTGAATATGCTATATTCTTATAATTATCTTCTCACCCTCTCATATTTAGCCGCTCTATACTCAACTTTTTTGGATTTTTGAGTCAGTAATTCGATTCAGGGGTTCGCGCTTTGCTTCCTGCCGTTAAAGTGTCACAGTGCACCCATCACGCAGCGTATGCGCACTGACCTCCTCTGACAATCTTTTGCCAGTCGTTGCTTATATTCCAAAATACAGAAAGAAAAAACTCGGGATTAAACCGCAAAACCTCCCCCCCAATAACAAAGCAAACTAGCAATCCGTTAATGCGACAATCTATACCTCTCCGTTGACCTCAGGAAAACTGAAACGCCCAACCCCCTATTAATTTTGAAAAAAATGGACTTTTATATTTATGTCATTGGTTTTTATTTATCGTGTGTTAAGGTCACCGAAGTATAAGAAATATCAAAGAAAAACTCTTTTTCGAAACAATTATCTTTTATATATTCAGTTACAGTATTTGGTCACTTGCTCTGATTTTTATATTGATTAAAATTCAAGGATGTGTCAAGGACATTGCCTGATCGTTTAAAAGTGCAATATCATGTAATTGCGAATAATAAAAATGGTGAGAATAAATAGCACAATAAGCTAATCTATCAGCTGCATATTTGTACGAAATCAAAATTAAGCCAGCAAGAATAATAATACCGTAAAATAACTTTTTTGCTCATTGAAAATCATTTAATGATCTTATGTTTATGGTACAGTATTATGGTTTTATACCAATTGTTAATGTTAGGTCTGTTTAATTAGTTTTTTTGGAAATGATCATGTAAAGCTAAAACTAAACAATAAATACAAAGTATTTTTCAATTCACAGTACATTATACTGATTGTAAAATAGAATATTAATATATAATAATAGAAATCAAAGCTAATCTATTTAAAAAAGGAAAAGCAAAGAAAAAATAGCAGGCCTGAATGAAACAACGATTCAAGCTTGAAAAAGAGGACTGAAATTAAGAGCTGACTGCCAAAATACCCGCTAAATTCAGTTAGATAAACCGATGCGCTGACACAAAGTTTTCAGCAAAAGAGTAGAAACAATCTGAATAAAGGACACTAATGCAAACTTAATTTTGACCATACAGGTAACAGAGAAAAACCCGTCCAGGGGCGTGAAATTCCTGCAGAAGCCGTTAAAAACTCGCCGCAGCTATCGGTGCGCGTTAACATATTTATTACTCTAATAGGAAGATAGCTAGCATACATTTAATTGAGATGAGATCTCTTCTTTACACGAAAATAAAATTAGAGTTCATGTTTTATTATTATCATTGCTAGTTGTTATATTCTTTGTTTATTTTTTTATTATTATATTATTATGCGGATTACTTGTTGTGGTTTAGTATTATGATATTTTAAGAAAAATCCAGTTTCAAGTACAAATTGTTGCGTATAAACTACCATGAACTGATTTTTTCATTTGAAAGTAAGAATAAATGGGGGAATAAACCCCTTTTTCAAAAACAGGAGATTAACTCCATTCAAAACAGGGAGAATTCTCCGCAGGTGAACTCTCCCGCTGGAGTTTCGCCAGTTATCACATTGTGGGAGGAAACCTCCAGTGGGAGATTTTCAGAACGCTTAATTTTCAGGTCCTATATAGAAACAACACAACATTAAATACTAAGAATACTTACCAGCGATAAAATAATGAATTTCAGAAATTTATTAAAACCCAATGGGGTATTTCTCCCGCAATTCTTAATGTGGGAGAAATCCAATTGGACCTCCATGGATAGCGAAAATACCCGCGGGAGAAAAAATACTCCATGGGAGGACAACTTTTGACGCCGTCCAAGAGTTTCGGTTGTTTGAGATATTTGAAAGAAATGGCCAATTATTTTCTATGAGACCGAAATTATTGTTAGGTGTCAAAAGATCACAAAAAAGTCAAAGAATAAAAGGTAAGCGGAGGTTTGCGAAAAAATTCCGGATTTGCAAACTAAATCCGGAGACTGTTAAAAAACAGCACAAAAGTGCGGACAGAAAGAAAATTGATTTTAAGAAATCAAATATACTCAATCAGATTTGAAAGGAACTGATCAGGCAATTTACCTAGGCAGCCAACACATTAATTTTAATATTAAGGAGGAACAACGTAAAAAACAATGAGTGAATTCATATAAACAATTGCGAACATATAAAAAACAGAAAGGATATTTATGTAGGATGCAATAAGTTACCATGCATAGATGTGTACAAAAAGAATGGATTAATAAGTGTGCTGACTGCAATGTTGCACAATTATTACAAGCAAGCAACAACACAAAAAATAATAAGCACAAAATGATATGCAAAACTATTACAAAAGGCAAACACTAGCACAGGAGTAATAAACACAACTCATCTGCCCCCCCCACTGCCACAAGCAATAAGGAGAAGCAACTGAAAAATAAGGCATACTAGGGCACAGGGCAACTAATATAATAAATATTTATATTATTTAGGTATTCGCACCTGTGCTGTGATTATTTAGAAAGGAGAACAAAATAATTTCAGTTTGAGAGAGTTTCAGGCAATACATCTGTACAGTTTTGACCATTCCAACAAGACTAAGAGATTGTAAAATTGATAAAGTTTGAACTAAGTTCTGTAGCTTCGGTAGTGAGTTCTCACAGCACAGGGGCAGCTTACCTAAAAGAATTCTTACAAATAGTTGTTTTTACCTTAGGGATTTCGAAAATGTTGGTGTATCTGAAATTAATTTGTTTTTCTTTTTTATTATACTAATTCTGATAATAACAGGAGGTGCATTGTTACTTTAATATTTGAGAAAGCCCAAAAACCAACTTTCAATATTGCCATGGTCTTCATTCTTTGTGTGGTAAGCTTGCGTAATTAATCATTGAAGTAGGTCATTATATGAAGGGCGTAGTCATTATAGACAAACCTTAGCGCTCTTTCCTGAATTTTTTCCATTTTTGGGATTATTTTCAGATCAATAAATGCCATGGGACATTGGATAATAATTAAAATTTGAAAGTATTACGGTTGGAAGATCGTAAGCTTATTTAATTACTTAAGTACAGCCAATTCTTTTTAGAACATTTTAGTTGTTCTTGTCTGTTTTTACAGATGTTGCTTATATGAAAATCAAAGTTTTAACTGGTTTTCTATATCTACATAACCAGCAGTTCTAACAACGCATCACAGAGGTATATCAGCTGGACCTATGATTTTTTTTTTTGTTTTTTTTTTCGAAAGTTCTTTTGCAACGGTATAGCCTGAAATTTATCCGGTTTGCTTGCATGCAATTAAAATTAATACATTCAATAAGTTTTGAAATTTGACTTTTGGTCTATTACATTTTTAATTTCAGTAAAATCAGGTGAACTAAAAGATAATGTATTATCATCTGCATAATTATAGCGTTCAAATATTAAAAGTTGAATTGATTGTGTTGGTGCGACGCGAAACGCCACAACAACAAAAAAATAGTGATTTATAACAAAAAATATTTGTGTGTAAAAATGGTCATGCAGAGTCGCAAAAATGCACTAGTTCCATCGCTTAGTTAATTAATGAATCCCTTAGAATCATGATAAAAGCATGTATAGCTAGGGGAGTTGGTATGATTTAAGTAGGCTCATAAGTTATATGGGTAAACTTCAGAGGACATTTTGCGAACATTTTTATGGAATTTGCATGTTGGTCCGATAATATACTTTTCTAATACATTTTTGTACATTATTTTGAAAGTTTCCAGATGTTGTTGAGCTGAATGTTGGTGGGAAGTTGATGACGACATTGTTGAGCACCCTAACCAAGGATCCTGACAGCATGTTAGCTGCAATGTTTAGTGGACGTCACGTGATAAGTAAGGACAAAGAAGGTCGCTACTTCATCTATTCCAATGGACACCTCTTTGAACACATATTGAATCACCTAAAATTTAGAAGTTTACCACTAAAGAAAAGTATTTTGGACGTACATTACTTTGTGGTATATTTTAACATACAGTCACTTGTAGAATCATTGGAAAAGTCAATATAATATTACAATTTCAAGGGTCAAATTGGTATTATTAAATGAACAATTTGAAATTTAAAGCAAGAAGCGATTGAAAAGATTTATTCATGCAACGAAGCCAAAACCTTGCGTATCATTCCTGATTAAAACATTTGCGTACATGGACATGACATGATTAATTATAAAAACAGATGTGGTGTTCCTGTTCGTAACAAAATTAACATATATTTGACAAATGCCTGTGTCATCACAGAAGAACTGAAAACCAGTTTAGCACATGATTTCACGTGGTTGGGATTTGGAATGTATAGTTATAAGATTGACACCTCATATCCATTGAGTCATATTTGGTGTGGCACTGAATGTCACCATATTGCACTTCTCCCGCACAGACAGTTTTTGACGAAAACTTCTCTGTTGCGTAAATTTATACGTAATGCAAATGATCTGAAGCAGTACATGTTCACGATTTAAAAATTTAAAAAAAATCATACCTATTTTACGAATAATACTGTTATCCTAGACGAGGTAATGCTTTTAACATTTTCGAAAGAAAATGATAAAGTTTGCTACTATGCACGAACATTATCAAGCCGCGATGTCCCGCTGGTGGCAGACGTCATGAAGTTGTGTTGTTGGCATAAGGTAACGCATGATGTCATGAGGGCGAATGTGTAATTTAAAACAAATATTTATAAGACATACTTATTGGACAGAAGATAGTCAAACATCGGTTTAGTCCTGGTGAATTGGTAACTTTAGAAGCGGTTCTTTGTTTTTTTTAACAATTAATTTGTTTTTCATAGAGTTAGGTGTTATCGTTTGATACTCATACTTTGATGAAGTCATAACTGTGTACGTATGTCTATGTATGCTTGTTTTTGTTTAGGCGGTCTATATCTAACATACTCAATGAAAACAAGACATGGCATGTAAAACACAAAATTGCTCCTGTATATTATATCAAAAAGCAAACCTTAAGAACCAAAACGTGTTTTCAATGATTCATGAACACTTTATATCTCGGTAATTGTATCATACAACAGGACATTCGAAAATTATCTAACACATTTGTATAAATCTTGGAAGCGGACACATTAATCTAAACAGACCCCTCCATACTTAGGTGCTGGACAATCACACGTTGTCTTATGCCTGTAATAGCTGCAATCATAACCGTGAAGTAGTAGATAGGTATGATCGGTTCTGCAGTCAGCAAATGATCCATTGTAACACCATTTACCATTTTCTGTAAACCAAGATTGAAAAATAAAGAATTATATGTGTACATGCAAAATAGCAGGTCTGTTCGTTCATTAAAGCGTCACAAAAGTGTATTTATTAATTATAGTCATCACCAAAATTATATTTGAATAATTTTATGTCACGGGAATCTGTGGCGCAGTGGTTTGCATGTTGGAACCAGGTCAGATTCCAGGTCATGACTTATATCACGACTAGTGAATACATACAGTTCGCAGTGATTTACTTAAACTTGTTTGCCGGCTTACACTAGATACTGTGGAGGTAAATATGTCTCGTGCCGTAGGCTCGGCTGGAAATAAGTTGTTCTATCTATTCCAGGTGGGGCCTTTCGTCGACTACCTATGCTAAATAAAACATTTTTAAGATTCAAAATGACTGACGACGATACAGTTACTGTTTTATTAAAAGAATTTCATATTGATATAATAAGTAAATACACATAGCTGAACTCGTTTCATTCTACAAAGATTTTAGCTAGTATAAACAAAAGAGTTACCTGGACAGTGTTCTACAGAACAGTCAATGGTTTCAACAGATGATCCAACACAGGTCTGATTACCGACAAAGCTGAAACGCCGATTACAAACTCTTGATCTAGTCATTGTTCCAGTGTTACATTTTTTAGAGCAGCTACTCCAAGGTTGCCACGAATTCCATCCAACATGACCTGAATGGTTTACAGTTAGTGAATATAAATTGAAACAGATCACTTTTGGTTGATTACCACATGGTGACATATAAACTAATTTTTGTGATCTATGTGATATTAACAAAGCATATAGCCATTTATATGGCAAACGTGAAGCGTCTGTTTATCTATCGATACCCGACAATCCTGATTTATATAAAGACTACGATGCTCGTCCAATTCCGCACACAGCGAGTTTCATTCATTGTATAATATGTGAATATTTTATATACAAGTACATAGTACATAATCCAAAAGCGACAAGACATCGTCTATCTAATACTAATATAGAATGAGAACAAAGCACATAATTCCTTCAGGGGTATTAAAATGGCTTTATAAATTTTAGATACACTACAGAGAATAAGGACATAAAATAGTCCCTGAATAAGTAAAGTTAGCGAGAGCTTGTATGAGTAAAGTATAACGATTCAGGGAAAGTTTTCGAAGTATGGTCCTATACTCAGCTATGGTTACATTGCTTTGTCTTATTTCAACATCGGACATAAAATGTACGTGAAATGTAAAAATAGGTTAAGCTTACCTTGATAAAATTTAAAGTGTAATTCGTAAAAAAATGTCTTACCACAAGTCACACATGACTTTGGACATGCTTTTATCACAGACGGCTCTTTGCATACATCAGCGTTAAATCGACCAAGAGTAGTACACAACGAAGGGTCTGTATCGGTACATGGAGCTCCAGGAGACATCGATTTGAGATGGAACGTTTGTCCTGTAGAGGAGAAAATAGTAAACAAACGTCCAACAAAAACGATTCTGGTGATTAAAAGTAAGTAAATAAATAAATGATAAATTCACGGCACTAATACGTACATAAATGTGTTGTTTCATTTACTTGTTTCGAAAAAAATATACCTTACACATATAAAGAAAAAAAAGGGCCATCAGGTGGACGAGATTTATACATAAGTCATATACGTCAAAACACACTGTTGCTAATATATGTCACCGCGTCGATGAATTCATTCCATTTCATAGCCAGCTGAATCACTGTTTGTTTACTGATTTCATTTTTGCTTTGTTTTGTCGCTCTTTTATATATAAAAGCGAATAACCTGATGAATTATGACTACATGCATTCAAATTACAATGGTCCGTCTTACAACTCACGGAACAAATATTTCCTTCTGTACTCCTCCCTATTAATGTCGGTGAGCTAATTGGATGTATTTCGCATTCCTGAAAAGATAGTTATAATAACATAATCATAAATACACATAGAATGAACGTCAGTTGTATTAATGATCTTCAAGTCTTGTCACAGATCGCAAAATAGGAGAGATTGTGATTGCACTCATACTTTCAATAACATGAACTCATTTTGCATAATTTTGTATCAGTAACCAAGGAAGTAAATATACCAAAGACATAAAACATAATAGACTGATTGTAACAAAATCAGTCATGTAAGTCCCTAGCTTTTGTTTTGTACAATCAAGGATTTCATTAAATAGATCTGTTTTGGACAAATATATTTTTAAACCAACAAATCCAACTGCCAAGAATTATTGCGTTGATTTTCATACTTTTATACTCAGATGATCACTTTAGTTGTAAATGACGTGGTGTCTATTATAATTTATTACATATGTTGTAAATACAATGCAATGGCAATTTTTGTCAAAATTTACGCCAAAAACTTTATTATAAAGATTCCTCTTGTATCAATTAATACCGTACGTGTATTAAGGAAATGTTAAAGACGGCCCAACTAGCCGGATTTGGAGAATCCATGACTGACGGTCGGGTTACCCGCAATTTACCTTTTCACTAACACAGCCGAATCTGTATTTTGTTTTCTGAAATGTTGTTATCTTTTCTGAGAAGCATACCTGGAATGCGAGAAATAACTTTGATTAATTACCAAATTCGTTTTTGAAAGCATTGTTTAGTAACATTTTTAATCTCTCATCCATTTTGTCTAAGATACTTACTTATACTTAAGAAAAGTGCATTACACAAATTCATATTAAGAGAAATCGTTATAAGTTTTAGAAATGTAACAGTCATATCTATGTAAACAATGGAATGGTATATGTTAAGCTGTCAATAGTGACATAAATGTTGAAATACCCTATAGTTAAGAATTTGAGGCAGGACTGCGCGATTTTTGCTATGTCATGCAGTCCTGGCGCTAGCTTTACAGACTACGGAAGTATCTGCAGAAGTGTTACAAAAATGCCTACCAACTATTTAAAACAAGTTTACGAAGGGACCAACTTCAACTACCTTAACATGACACGAAACAATATGAATATTTTACTATTAATGCTTTTAGTCAACATCACTTTTCCTAGGTATCGACCGAAATGCAACGTTTGTTTTATTATAAAATTCAACATCTCCAAGGTTGTTTTTATGTTTTAGTCATCGGAGTCTCACATTTGTAGATATTAGATTAGTTTAAACTGCTGTACGCCGTCACATTATTATTACGTCAACAGGTATACACGTCTTTTTACCCCGCCCCGAGTCAATGCCACATTTTATCAATGATTACCTATTGGCCTGGCTCCTTTGTTTGGAAGATGTCTTTAAATAACTTCTAGGTCACTTAGGTCTATAATAATTACTAGACCTGCCCTACTTCTATCGTATTGTTTACAATACAGCAGAAGCATGAGAAGTCCGTGCATATCATTAAAAAGCAATACCTTATGTAAATGTGTGCTCGTGGGTCATTACGTAAACAAGACTATCACCTGTTTCAAAAAAGTATGTTTTAGGTATAAATTTTCGATCAGTTTTACATAGAAAATATTTTGAAAACCGACTTTGCGGTAAAGTTTTAACATTTAAATTTATTTTCGCGACATGTCCTTTGATCTATCTGAGTGTTGAAACGATCCTACTCAGTATAAGTTTCACGAGGTATCTGCGAATGCTTCGTGAAACAGGACCATTAATATAACAGAAATACTAATGACAAACGATAGATTCGCAAAATGTACAAACACCACAAACTTCCCCCAAGTTCCTTACATTTTTGTATAAATCCAATAATGATAGTCGCAACGATTTTGCATGAAACTTGTATTTTAGAAAATATCCAATTTTACTTTACTGGATATAATTTATAACGTTTCCAGGGTTCTCTGAAAAAAAAAAAAGATGAACCTACAGTTGAAACATGTTTTAAAGATTGAAAGTTTTTAAGTAGTGGAGATGGGTGGGAGATCTTGAGAAAATCATCCCTCAAAATATGTCAATGGTTTTCCTTAATATCGTTAATTCATATCAAATTAATGTTGCCATTTTTATACTTATAGACATTATTATATATGCTGCATTGTACAAAGGTTTGTCGGTCCTGTACGCTTAACAGACTTTCATTGTGTAAATCAGTCAGTTTCCTGGATTTTATACTAGAATTAACTTTACCACGAGTAAACGACTACTTCTCTGATAAGTCCAGAATTTTCTAGGCAAAGCCATTTTAAGTGAAACTTATAATAATCAGGACCTGTATCAAAGGTGACTGTAACACAATTTAAAAACGTAGCATATGCTCAATATTTGATATTTTGACAAGTGAAAGGGGCTTATCAGCTCATATAAACTGTCATAAAACGTGTCATCATAGTGAACATAAAAATATGAACGCAAGCTTTTCTAAAAGATATTGTTCTTTTCTAATGTTACACCTATATCCCAGTCAAGTTAAAGTACCCCGTTCCAGTTCCAGCTGAATTAAAATGGTCAAGAGGTATGACTACTTAAATACAGACTGGGAACATCTCCCGATCGGGGTATATTACAACGAACGGATTATCTTACGCCGATCAGCGTAATACATTATCCAAGAACAACTGATAAACAAAATGTTTAGTATCTCTAAAAAAGGGCTGACATTTTATATAGTTTATATTTTCGATATATCTAAGTTGTTCAGTGCAAAATGTGGTACGTTACTCCCGTTACCCCGATCAGTTTATATAACATATCCCGATCCAAATATCCAAAGGAGATGATCCCATTCTTCTACAATTATTTTAACAAAAATAAACAAGTACACCCAGTTGCGCGAGCTAAGCACGTGCTGTCTGGGCCATACAGCTTACTTGGATACGGATGTCTAGTGATAAATCTATAAAGATATAAATGTACACGGCAATGTATATTTAAGTAACAAATAAAAAAAAATAATATTTTCTTGACATACATTGCTAACCTCGGAAAGAGACTATATTTTGTTCAATGAATTAAAAAAGTGCACGGGATTTTCATATAATTCAAATGTCGTGTCCTAATTGCGGATAAACATATTTACGGGTGCGTAGCAAGTTGGGCATTTTGCCCGATAAATTTAAGCAGACAGTGTTCTTCCTTCTTTTATTTATTTGTTTTTTTATTATACGTGCACAATGTTTTTGCAAACCCTAAACCTACCTTGACTGTAAAAAAGGAGCATGTAGGTAAGTCAGTTATCATTCTTGGAATATGTCTGCATGGTATTTATAGATCAGTGAGGAGATTTGAGAACCTAGCACGCTCCGCTCGCTTTATTCACAAATCCCTCACAGGTCCATAGACACCGTGCAGACCTATTCCTCGAACAATAATTATAACTTACGTGACTGTATTTATTGTCAATATAATAGACAAATGGACATTTCTATAAAGTATTAGGATTTAAAAATAATATGTCTTATTATATGTATCAATGAAATTTAACATTCACATTGTCCTCGTTCCGATGTTAAATACTTTTCGTTTCATATGATTCAAACTTCAATAATGCTATTGCAAGTATAATGAGTAACAAGTGTGTATATGTCCGCATGACGACTATGAGATTTTGAACACTTCTATGGAACTTTTATCAAAATAGTCTAAGTGAAAAGGTAGTGGGCAAGTTTTGAAAGTTTATGCCTTGGTAAATGATATTCTCAGAGAGCTATCTGCTCATGATTTTGTTACTTTACAGTTTGACTTCCCTCTTTAATTACGTTTTATCTTGAATCACTACCTTATTGTTTAATATGCATGTCAGAACATGGTTTTCAGTGATTTAGGCAGCTAGGGGTTTGGGTCTTGGAAGACGCATAACGTTCTCTAATGATGATTGTTTGTGTCAAGTTACTTGAATATCCAATCAATGCTTAACAAACAAAAAATTTGACCGGACTAGAAAAATATCCTGTAAATTCTTGACCTTCAAAAATGACCGTGACTTTTGTGCTAGGTGTCTGGATCTTGCATGGAACAAAATAATATGTTTCAATGACTTTTTACAAGTTACTTGCATATCCGTCAAAGCTAAGCAGTCAAATTTTTTGGACGCACAAGAAAAAATAACTTAAATGCTTTTACTTCTGTGACATTGACCTTTGAGAAAGGTGTCTGCGCGCACCACGTCGTCTTATTGAAATCATTTGTGCCAATTAATTTTGAAATCACCTGATAAATGGCATGGAGTTATGGACAACACGAAACACACCCTGTTAATGTTCATCTTCTAAATATGACCTTCACTTTTAGGCTACGTGTTAAGGTTTGGCACACCGTCTCATTATGGGGAATATTTATGCGAAGTAATATTAAAATACCACCACGGATGGCAGAGTTATTGCCCGAAAACAAAGTGTTGCGGATGGACTTAAAGTTTGACGCAGACCAATTCTTTGTACCCGTTTTGTCTTCGAAAAAAGATGGGTTAAAACAATCTGGAATATTTTCATACTTCAATGTTTTAGCTAAATCTGGCAGATAAGGAAGTTTGAAAGAAACGTTATGTATACATTATCTAGTAGTTAAGTTTTACAAACTGTTCACTTTCTTACATGCTTACATTTTTCAGGGTTTATAATTTATAAAATCAAAACAAATTAGTTCTGTAATCGTGATATGTCAGTTTTACCTCGTTGGTCCTGCATTTAACTAAGTTTTGACACTCTCTTGGTGAGTCTACAAAATCACAAGAAAGGCAGCGTGGCGGCAGTCTCGTAGTGTTTCCTAAAATGAAATTTAAAGATACAAAAGATACAAGTACGCATGAATATGGAATCTTCATTAACAATTTCAACCAGCTCACAGTTTCCCGTATTACGGTATATTTTAAAATAAAAAGTTTAAAACAAATTATAAAGAGAAAAAATGAATCAAAGATAATAAAACAGATGTCGTGAGAGAAAAAAAATCAATACCTAGTTGACAGCTGTGCAAGTTACACAAATCACCTTGACATGCTTTAGCACAGAATGTATATCCTAATGTATCGGCTCGTTTGGGTGGTTTCTGCAAGAAATTTCAAAAACTGATACTAGCACGTGATGTCATTTTTCATCTTTGTAGTGCTTTGCCAGTAAACTGGTTTTTTTTTATCAATATTTGTATGAAGGAAACGACAGTCAATATATGTAAACTATAGGTATTGATATCGCACTATTGTTGTTCAGTCGTATTAAAAATAAAAAAAATTGTTAATGATAGGATAATACAATTTTATCAAATTGATATCGCATGAGAAATTAACTGGTGAATACAATTGTTATACAGTCATGCTGAAGATAAATATTCTATGTCATAAAGGTTGTTAATGATAAAACAATACAATTTTATTTCCCTCATAAAACATATGTTTTTCCATTGGTTAAAAGTAATTTGGATTTGTTACATTTTTGTAAAGTAATTAATTGGTTATCATGTGGGAATTACTCTTAGTAACACTGATAAACAGTAAACTCTGCGAAGTCAAAACAGTATTTGTTGTTCTGATATATAAGATGAGCAATTGGCTAAACATTAATTATTTGAATGAAAAGTGTGGTAAATTAAATAAAAGCTTTAATTGGTTTTCTACTGATCCACTGCGAAAATATGTAGGATCGGTCGGAAGTAGAAGGCGATGTCAGAAACTAACCAATTTAGTAGTTACGAAAGCTTACAAGTCCGTTAGTGCAACCTGTAGTATGTTTCACTTCCGCTGATTGAAACCCGTCAGCTCTTCCATAGCATGCCTGATGTAAACGAAACAAAGATCCTTTAAATGTAAAAATGTGAACCTTACATTTTATAAATAAGTAGTTTTGAAATATAATAACCATAGACATGGCGGTGAACATCAAACTTTAAAATGTGTATACCATAGGTTATATTCCTCTACCTATTAGTTACCTATGGCAGTAATTTTATCCAACGAAGGACAGTCAAGTGTTTTTACATCGACACCATCAATGATTTCCATTCAAAGTCACAAATAAGTTAATTATTTCTGGAATTTATTAAGATAAGTTAAGATTGCATTGTTGAATATTGTTATATAAGGAGTCTCCGTGACCAAATGATTAAGGTTGCCGACTTCCAATCACTTGTCCCTCGCCAATGTGGGCTCATATCCTCGGTTGGTGTGTAGAATTATTTTATTTGACGAAGCCATAAGGTTAGTTATATGGAAATAATGTCCGGAAGGTCACTTGGGGTCTTTCTCCACCATGAAAAGCTGGAAAGTGGACTTATAATTGTATCGGCGTGACGTTAAACCTCATAAAAATAAAATAAATATCCGGGTGAAATGGTTATGGATCTTATGGAGTAATTGCATAAAACATGTATAATTAGATATTTATGTTATTTGTCCTGATTAAAATACTTAAACATTGAAAAGATTACTTCTCCATCCGGGCACGCTGTTACATTGAAGCAGGCTTCGTTGTTTTTCAAATCCGTACAGGAGTAACACAATAAAGCATCGTTCCCTGTATATACAAATTAAAATAATATATAAATAG